>NC_139834.1:14740797-14953297 GCF_963691815.1 Echiichthys vipera | reverse complement strand
CAGTCCAGCATACAAGCCCTCCAGCATCATCTCCCTTTCAGCCACCCTTGGCTTCTCCTCCTCTTTGCTCTAGCCCTGGGGCTGCTAACACCATCCGAATGAGCCCCATGTCTCAAACTCCTACTAGTCAGATGAAAAGTAAACCTGCGCAGGCAGTTGCTGCTGTTCCTGGAACAGCTGACTCCCAGCAGAGTCCTTTAGAAAGGTCTGTGCAGGGGCCGACCGGGCCTGTGCCACCACAGGTCTTTCATCCTCCTGCCATCCAGGTTGAGCCACAAGCTCCCCATTCTACTGCTGCTGCTCCAAACAACATTACTTCACCTGCTGTCTCCTCTCCAGTCCCAGTTTCTTGCCAAGTGGCTGTTCCAACTCAGATTGCTACCCAGGCTCCTGTGCCTGCACCAGCTTCAGTCTCAAGCCAGGCCCCGGCTGTAACTCCTCAAGCTCCTATTGTCACTGTAGTTGGTGCTACCACAGGTGTCTCTTCCGCTACCTTGCTCTCTACGGTTGCTCCTGTACAAACTCCTCTACCATCCATTGTTCCTATTGTTGCTGGATCTGTGCCTGCTCTGGAGGTTCCCCCCACCACACCCTCTCCAGTTGCTAACCCCAGCGGAGTTTCACCAGCTCAGCCTGACCCCCCGGTTTTGGTGCCCCCCATTCCGCCAGCTGCTGCATCTGCTGAAACCACTCAGACCACCCCAGGTAAACGTACAACTATAGAGTAAACAGGATAATGTTGCAGTTTCATGCAACCTAAGAAGTAATAAACACACAGCATTCAGAGTTGGCCCCTCCTCTCCTACTTGCCCAGATGTACAGTGCTGGGATAAAGCCCGACATCTGAACCCTCTTACACCAGATGTCAGGTCCCTTCTGAAATATATACACTTTTCCCATGATGATAAGCGTGTGTAGCCACACCATACTCCACAGCATTGTGGAGATAAGTCTGGCAATGCAAGACTAACAGTAACACCCACGTGGGCCAAAACTACACCCATAAACGTCCCAGTCCACCTCAAAATAAGAAGTAAACAGAAAAGCCAGGCAGAGTGCAGGCTCTCTGCTGATAAAGACAACACCACATACTTCTAGTGGGTCGTAAGTTATGATTGAGAGAGATTACTTTTGTATTAGTTGATCGAATAATCAGTGATACATATTCCTAAATAATAATTTGTTGTACATATTCAAATGTGTTTATTCATTTTTCCCAGCACCTGTTGAACAAGAAGTCACACAGTCCCAGGAACCTATTGCCAGCGAGAAGACAGGTAAGAGTGGTCATCTTTGTTAAAAAAAAAAGAAGAGGTCCGTTTTATCTCATATGAGCCTCTTGGAACTAGGTGGCATAGAATAATTCTTGTTTTCTCCTGTTTAGGTGAAGAGGTCTCGACAGGTTCTGAGCAAGGGTAAGAGTCCTCGTAACCTTTGTATTCTTTTAACTGCTGCATTGTTGATTAGATGTGTAACTGTGTTACTGTGCTGGGGTCTAATAAGGGAGTTACTATTGATCTCTGAAAAGTTAGCCTAGTCTTAAGTCCTACGCTCTTGAAGGAGAAATGCTTAGACATTTCTAACTCTACTGAAACTCAGGGAGTTCATTTGGTTGGCCAAGGAGTTACATGGCGAAAACAATGAGCCCCGTGGCCTCAGCACTTGGTATGTATGATTGGCATGCATCAATATAAATATACTAATGCATGTCAGAAGTTTAAACAAAGAACAGCCTATCACAAATCAAATTACACCAATCCACTGACCTTTTTATAGCCACATTTCTTTTCCTGGGGTTTGTCATAATATGGTGGGGAATTGAAGCCTTGCTTGTTCAGCACAAGTTTAAAGTTTGCCGCTGTTTTTCCACTTCTATCACAGATGGGCAAAGAAAAGAAAGACGCCCATCAACTTAGTCCCAAGGTATGTATTTAAACATGTTTGCACTGCAAAGACAAGCAGTGATCATGTCGACGTAGTGGATGCTGTCGGGATGAAGATGGACAGCATCTGTGGTAGACGAGGAAAAACAGCAGAGTCCTGATTGGTATTATATCTTTCTCTGAGTAGAGCAGAGTTAACTCACACCCTTGCATCTTTAGTAACATCCTTGTGTTGTCCTTCCTTCCTTCCTTCCTTGTTGTTTTTCTATCTGGTTCTCCCAGGGCTGCCGTGGAGAAGCCCAAGGGACCGAGCAGACGCAGCTCCCGGGCAGAGAAGGAGGTGGAGGAGGAGCCAGTAGCAGACAGTGGCATTAGGAAGAGATCAGCCAGGCCTGGAACCAGTGCTGCTGTAAAAGGTGACTTACACACACAAGCAGCTTTAAAACAAAGAAATATCTATCACTACACCTAAGCTATACACGTGGCATTACTACCTTCTCCCTAATCCGATTTTTCTCTTTTTTTTTTTTTTTAAGAAACTGGAGCGAGCCCCACCCAGGCCAAACGAAGGAAGTCTAAATAGGCACAACTGTGGCAACCTGTGAACTGTACTGTAAATGTTTCCCGCTGTGAATCAGTTGAACGGTTTCTCTGTCCCAGATTATGAATTTTCAATGGAGGAAGAAACCCTGTACAGATTGTTTTAAAAAGAATTATGCTATTGTTTTGTCCATGCTATTATGTGAGATTGTAGTTAGAATGTGTGCAATACAGTATTTGTTTGTGTGAATGTGCTTTTTATATTAAATGCTGGATTAATCATGTGAAGACTGATAATGGAGCTTGTCTTGATTGTATAATTATGTTGTAAAACTGAATTAAATTTTCTACGGCTTTTTGTTCTGTGAAACTGTGTGAAATGATTCATAATTGACCTAAAGGTTATTGGAGATGATAAAGTCAGTGTCTGCTTTGCTCATCCCCACCTGAACTGCATTAAAGTACTGTATTATTGATAAGCACTATAATAAGTGACGATAATAAGCTAAAGCCCTAACAGAACATGATGCTCAAGGATATGTATCCTGTATGAATGTTATAAAATAATAATGAGCGTAATTTGAAAGGATGAAGTATCCACATTGATGTAACTTGCTTCATATTTTGGTACTGGTTCAGCAGGTAGGGAGGACCACGCTAAGTATTTTCTAGGCGTTCAGGTTCGGTGTGAGCATGCGCAGTCAGTAAACATTGGGACTCCATTCCAGTGTGTCAGTGAGGGTTCACTGAGCCTCGCATCCTGAACAGCTGTCTACTGTGATAACTTCACCTGCTTTACGCACAAAACTAACTTGACCATGAGCGGAGATCACGGACACGGAGACTCTCAGGTACGCTCTCGGTCAGTCATTCATGGCGTGTTTGGTCAGTTTGTGTGCATTCCTATGTAATTACTGATTTTTTTTAAGTATTTATCGCCATGATAGGAAATAATGCTTAGGAAACGGAGTAAGTTGCTTTGTTCTCTTCTGTAATTTTAGTGAAAACTTTGAAAAATATGTGGAGTACCCGCATTTAATTGTACCAAAACATGTAATTATACGGTGCATTTGTATGCCAATTGAAACTTGGAATAACCGGAGCTACCGGCATTTTCAAAATTGAAATGTTAAAATCATGTTTTTTTACAATTTCCAGATCAATTCTGGATCCAAAGGAAGCGGTAGGTCCCCTGGTGTGGATTTTTATTCATATTGACTCTGATTTACAGTCGGAATCGTGATGTGTCTACTGTTAGTTTTTTAAAGGACAGAAATGGCGTCCCAGAGACTAAGTCCCTTCTCCTCCACTCTCTTGCGGCTATTGTTCAAAAACAGGGTCTGAAATGTACACTTGCGACCCTCGGTTTTTTAATCTGGTGGGTTATTCCGAAAGGGTCTGGCATCGTGTTTATTTTGCATGCTTTAGTTTGATCATATGTACGTGCAATTACCACGATTTTTGGAGTCGAAAGTGGTCGAATTGGGGCTGAGGACTTAGTCTCTGCGCCATTTTCTTTTTCTGTATGTAACAGCCAGAGCGCCGATCATAGAGCCAACTGTCTCCCATGATATGGAGGCGAGAGCTGGGAGCTTTATCGCCTCTCCCTGCCCGTATCTCTCCACCAGCTGCACTCTGCCTCCATCTCTGTGCTCCAGCCCATCATCACGCACTGTCAACAGGGAATGCTTCTACATGAGTTTAAAACTTTAAGTCACAGAAAAGAAAGTTGCACTACGTTATTAAAAAGCATATGCCCTGAGCAGCATTTAATAATTGTGTCTGTTACTCCTGCAAAGTTGGTTGGGAGGACTTTTTATATTATTATGTTTTTTTTTATTCTTGGAGGCTTAATTTGCTTCCTGGTGTGATGGAAAGCAAAGCAGTCTGTGGGAATTGATTTGGTTTATAATTGGGATGTGTTACTGTTTCATATAGAATATCATACCCGTTATTAAAGTGCCATGACAACAGGGCGCCACGAGGTGATGATCAAGCCAAAACCAGGTCTACCTTGGGAGGGATTTCACTCAGCAGGAAACATTTTAATATGAACACTTGTGTAAAATAATTGTTACAGCCTAATTATTTGACTAGCTGCAGTGACAGTATGAAAATGACTTTTCCTCTCAAGTAAAATCTCATATTTCTTAATTAAAGAACAATATCAAAAGTTTGATAAAAGCCTGCTTAAAAAAGCTTTTTTTCTTTTAGATATCAGAGGAGATGAATGTATTATATATAAGGTTACGATAACTGTCGAATCCTTTTTGTTTTTTGAGGGAAATGGCATCTCTGACATTACCATAGAGGTGTGGCCTGGATGATGAGATAATATAGCCTTTATTGTCATTGCACAAGGTACAGTACATAGGGTCAGCTATAACAAATGTGTGTTGGGGGGTAATGCAGGGCAGAGGGCTAATTGGGCCGTGACATAAAGAACTATCAAGAATGCTTTTTTTCTCTTGGCTGTTTTTGTTGATACACTTTGTAGATCAAATAAATGCAAGGGACATACTATAAAGGGACAAGGGACATATCAATACTCAGATCTAAATTGGGCAAATGTATTTTTTATTCAGAGTTTTCTTATGCTGCCAAACAAGTTGATATCTCCTTTATATCATAGAAACCCACAAACATAAAGACAAGCACAAAGACAAGGAACACAGGCACAAAGACCACAAGAAAGAGAAGGAGCGAGAGAAATTCAAGCATGGCAACAGGTACCATATCAGCATCCATATCGGACAAAACTCTGTTTTTTTATGCATGTGAATTGACCAATACTGGTTTCTGCAGCTCCTGAAATTAGCATATTTCAGTGTTACCTCTACTTCCTAACATGTACATATCCTCCTGTATAATTTCTGGAATGAACAGGTGGTTTCATTTGTCATATTTGAATCTTTAATGAGGGAGATAGTGAGAAGGTCCATGCATTTGGACTTTATAAATTCTGCCAGTATGAAACATAAGTAAAGCAAGCTTTTCAATAAGAACATGAAAGAATCACCCAGGGTACTGCCAATTTAATAGAGACTAATAGAACCCTGCCACGTTAAAACAGCAAACATAAGTGATGTAAGAAGTCAACAAAAGCCACTTTTATGAATGACATCTGGAGAGCATTTGTAATTTGAACTCTTGTGGGACAGTGGTTTTCTTTCTGGCTTATTGAAATACTTATGGGCTGCAGGATGTTAGTAGAGTCACGACTTTGGCTGTTCTTATTGACATTTGTCCACAACACTGTCATTGTTTGTTAAAAGTTTTTACTGCTAATGGTTGATGACATCTTTTATGTCTGCGCATCTTGACCACGTCTGACCTCTTGCACTTGATCTCTGACCTCTGTGGCTTCTGTGCTCCAGCGAACATAAGGACCACTCTGAGAAGAAACACAGAGACAAAGACAAAGAGAAGCTGAAACACAGCGAAGGCAAATCAGACAAGCACAGGGAAAAACACAAAGAGAAAGAAAGAGAGAAGAGGAGAGAAGAGAAGGTTTGTCAAAGGCCATACAGTCCTTTAGTCTAAATATTATGCTTTGTTTTATCATCATGAAGCTCTGTGCTTTCAAGATATAAAAAAAAACGTCATATAAAACCAATGTCAACACAGATGACCTCTATTGTCTTCCATGAACTCGGAATATAAGTAAGTTTAGAGATATGCTAATAGGTGTTTCCCTCTTTCTCAGATCAAATCGTCCCACGTAGACAAGCCTAAAAAGGAAAAAGAGAATGGATATGTAAGGTAAACAGCATCACTTTGTTGTGTCAGATGTGAACTGAAAGTGTTATTATGAAGCAGTTCTGGCCAATAGTCATTTTGGAAAACATTTAATTCAAGCTGAGCCCCTGGTTGGTTATGGTTAATGAGATGTTGCTTTACTAATATGCAGTACAATGTCCTAAATGTGTGACTTAGAGATACAAGTCCGGTTGCCGTTAAGAGTGAGCCTGAAGAAGACAACGGCTTCTGCCCCTCTCCCCAACATAAAAAGACCTCCAAACGAGAGTATCATGACGAAGAGTGGGTATCATTTATACCAGATGTTTTCTTACTTTATTCTTCATGTTCTGCCACTCTCAGTCTTGTATTCTGAGATACAGTCATTCATTTGTTACTATCAATACCTGTGTTTACAGATTTGAATACAAGCCCAAAAAGGTCAAGACAGAGCATGACAAAAAAGCCAAGAAGAGGAAACATGAGTACGAAGAGGATGAGGAGGATGAGGTTCATTGCGTTTTTGTATTTTTTAAATCATTTTCGATGAAATCAGCTTCACGCCTGTCTGCTGTTTGTGTTCTCCAGAGTTATTCTATTCCCTTCGTTTGTTTTTAGGACATCAAGCCCAAAAAGAGGACAAAAGACAAGAAGGGATCAGAGGGAAAGAAAACCAAAAAAGAAGAAGAGGAGAAGTGGAAATGGTAAGATATATGTTTTGGAACAAACTGTTCTTTTCCTCAGGAAATTACACAACAAGGGTATTTAGCTGCTGTTGTTGTTATTGTCTGTGGTGATTAGGTGGGAGGAGGAAAGATCTACCGATGGCTCCAAATGGCGCTTCCTTGAGCATAAGGGGCCAGTCTTTGCACCTCCTTATGAACCGATGCCGGACAAAGTCAAGTTTTACTATGATGGCGAGTCTGTCTGTGCAAAAACTTTTTTAATAATAATTTGAATACATCTTTGGTGAAAATTACAATCTGATGTTTTTGCTTTTTTTTTTAGGTAAGCCTATGAAACTTAATGCTCCTGCTGAGGAGGTAGCTACATTTTTCGCCAAGATGTTGGATCACGAGTACACCACCAAGGACATCTTCAGGAAGAACTTCTTTAAGGACTGGAGGAAGGTGAGGAGTCTACAGAGGGTGTGAAGTTCAAGTATTTCAGTTCAGGCCTGCTTCAGATTTCTTCTCTTTTATTTCAGGAAATGACATCAGAGGAGAAGTCAAAGATCAGCGACCTGAACAAGTGCAACTTCAGTGAGATGAATGAGTACTTCAAGGCCCAGTCAGAAGCTAGGAAACAGATGTCAAAAGTGGAGAAACAGGTAGGCCTGCCTTCATGCAGCCTCTCCCAACACTGAAAATGTCATGACATCTCTCAATTTCATGTTTTCATTCAATTGTAGAAAATCAAAGAGGAGAATGAGAGACTCCTCCAGGAATATGGTTTCTGCATCATGGACAACCACAAGGAGAGGATCGGAAACTTCCGCATCGAACCGCCGGGCCTGTTTCGAGGACGAGGCGATCATCCGAAGATGGGCATGCTCAAACGACGCATCAGACCTGAAGACATCATTATTAACTGTAGCAAGTGGGTAATCTCACCACCATCATTATCACTAGGCTTGGGCCGGTGTAAAAAAATGTAAAACAGGTTTGATATTAACACCAGGCCGCTTTTGTTTACCGAATTGTATCACTAGCTGGCACACTCGATTCAGTATCTTCTTCCAAGTGGAACATAATGAGACTGAGAGACTCCATGTATATGAGTGCAACGACTCCTGCCCACTCGGTTACGGTAATGCACCAAAGGCTTTTTTCAGCTCAGCTCTTAAGTTGGCTTCAAATCTAAAATTTTGCTATATTGAAGGCACAGTTTGCTTTGAGACTAAGTCCAAAACTATATATCGTCTTGTCACCCCCCAAATAACACATGAACTGTTCAGTAAACAAACACAATGTGCGCCATACCCCCCTCCCAGTGATGCTGAAATTTGATCTCCTTCATGGCACCGCTCGTATAGCCCGTCACTCACCTGCAGCTCTGTTAGTCCAGTTATGAACAGATATAATAGTCAACCACATTGTCATATTGCTTATTTTGCATTACAGGTTGGATTTCGTACTCTGACGCCATCGGCACAATTTCCTAGTGTAGGATACTTCTTCATTTTTAGTTTTATCTTTTTGGATGCACAGGAGGAACACAAACCGGTGATGTCAATAGTATGTCCCGTTTTAACCACAAGGTGGCCCTGTCAAACCATTATTAATGAAAGTACAGTACATTGTGGGACTAGTGTGAGAAGGGTAAGGTGTGAACATGTGTGAAGAATGTAGTCTAGTGGGTGATTGTGGAAGCTATTAATCTGTCAAAAGGATGCACAAAATACCTCAAATTCTTTGTCATGCTCCTAACCCCTCTACCCCATTCAACCCCTTTGTTTTCTTTCCCCTTTATTGTCCCTTCCAACTTCTAACTGTCATGTTGTGATATCTGATATTTATTTTTGACAGTGGGAATAGTGGGAATACTTTTTTATTACTTGTCTGTCACTCCATGCCCCAGGGGCTGTTTGTGTGTGTGTGTGTGTGTGTGTGTGTGTGTGTGTGTGTGTGTGTGTGTGTGTGTGTGTGTGTGTGTGTGTGTGTGTGTGTGTGTGTGTGTGTGTGTGTGTGTGTGTGTGTGTGTGTGTGTGTGTGTGTGTGTGTGTGTGTGTGTGTGTGTGTGTGTGTAAGTGTGAGTGTGTTTTAGTATATGTGTGTGAGTGTGTGTGTGGTGTGTGTGTGTGGGTGGGTGTAAACACTAACACAACCCAGAGAGGACATGTGACCTTCCACATACTGATCTTAATGGGGTTTGTTTAGAGTGACATTTCTCTGTACACTCTCATAGCCGTAGTGTTGGCATTATAGTTTCAAATTTAGACTGCCCCATTAAGATTAAAAGCAAGCCTAAATATTATGTAAAAGGTTCATTTCAGGTCTGTAACCACCCGGAAATACTGTGGTAAACGTACGTAGGGGTCACGTTGTCAACACATTTCACACCTATTTATAGTAAACCTCTTCTCTGTAGGGACTCAAAGCACCCTAAACCTCCACCAGGGAAAAAATGGAAGGAGGTTCGCTTTGACAACAAGGTGACCTGGCTGGCATCTTGGACAGAAAATATCCAGGGCTCTATTAAGTACATCATGTTGAATCCTAGCTCCAGGATTAAGGTACCTGTGCTCCCCCACCTTCAGCTTCAACCCTAAAATCCTGACTTAATCCTAAATGTAAATACTTCACCAGTTATTCCTTGATGAAAAAACGGATCTGTTTGTTTCCCTATTGAATAAACCGTGTGTGTGTGTGTGCGCAGGGGGAGAAGGACTGGCAGAAATATGAGACTGCTCGAAGGCTGAAGAAGTGTGTGGATCGCCTTCGTACCCAGTATAGAGACGACTGGAAGTCAAAAGAGATGAGGATCAGGCAGAGAGCCGTGGCACTGTATTTTATAGACAAGGTGAGGGGAAACACTGTCAAACTGTAATGATAAAATACAAAAAACATATTATAAACATGTTACTTTTACAGTATTTACACAGCACCTTGCTCTGCTTTATAATAAAAAAAATGACATGGTATCTCACGCATTTTGTGATTTTCATGAACCACAAGGGCTCCCTTCAACCCACTTGGAGAGATACTAGCATACTTTGTGTAAACCAAGTAAAGCGAACAAATCCTGAGAAAATGTTACACTTTAATGGGTGCACTGACACTTGGCCCAGATGATCCGTCTCGTGCTTTAGCGTGATTGTCCCTCTCCCTCTTCCCCCTCACCCAGGCCCGCTCAAGTTACTTGAAATGTTCCGGGCCTTGACTAAATCGCTTCTTACTTAGAGATGTCATCACCCCTAAGAGTTTTTTTGTTGTTCAACTGTTTTTGAATATTTTCATCTTACCAAATCTGCAGTAAACACTCCACCTCCGCATCCGACCACCGCAAAACCTTAAGCTCCGTCTTTTTATATTTCTGTTGTGTGGAAAAGTTGCATATAAATAGTCTCACAACTGCCATCAATGCTCATGCTCCTGCTCGTATATGTGCAATCATGCTTTACTAAAGCCCACCTCTCTGCACCGGGCTGCAGCCTAGGCCTAGGCATGGCACACCACACTCACACTGTTCAAACGAACTACACTAGCTGTGATTTGTGTTAGGGCACGGTACGAATGTTAAGTGAGAGTAGGCCCTAAGTCTTTATAATGATGTTCGATCATGTTTCCCCCTGTAGCTTGCACTGAGGGCCGGTAACGAAAAGGAGGAAGGTGAGACAGCGGACACAGTTGGCTGCTGCTCCCTGCGGGTAGAGCACATCAAACTGTACCCCAAGATGGATGACCAGGAGTACGTGGTGGAGTTTGACTTCTTGGGAAAGGACTCCATCCGCTACTACAACAAGATCCCTGTGGAGAAGAGGGTAAGAATGGGGAGGTGAGGAGAGGAAAGTGGAGATGTAGGGAGTTAAACACAGAACTGAAAGGACTTCTGGCAGATACATTGAAGCACAAAATTGTGATTTTATTTGGTTTTATGAGGGTGGTGTTGGGTGTGGATTTGACAGATATGTGAACTTAGTGTTAATGAGATAAGACATTACTATGCGTAGGAGGATGTTTGTACAGACAGGTGGTCAGGCACTAAAAGCTTTCCGTCAGCACTGCCTCAGAGGGTAGTCTGTTTCCTGCTATTACCGGAGTGCACAGACACACACATGCACACAGACATACACTACACATGTTCTGTTTTCAATCACAAATTCTTCAGCAAGCCTGGGCACCAGCTATTTGGCTTAATTTCCTCTGTTCATCCCCACCTCCATGTATAAGTACACACAAAAAAAAAAATTAACCTGTAATAAAACACCTACCCTTGTCATCATGAACAGGAACAATATAGCACCCCCATCTGGCAGAAATGTGATTGTGCATCCTTGAACACTGCTAGTCTGAAGGGATTCCATGCTAAATAAATCTTTACTGATTTCCCATCAGGTCTTCAAGAACCTCCAGCTGTTCCTGGAGAACAAGCAGCCTGAGGATGACCTCTTTGACAGATTGAATGTAAGACACACACATGACTATCTGCCTCCAGGGCTTCAGTCTAAGCAAGTTGTTTAAATATCTGGTTGTAATGCTTATATCACTCTTTGTCCTCTCCCAACTGCCTCTGTTTCTCCCCCGCAGACCTCTATTCTGAATAAGCACTTACAGGAGCTGATGGACGGCCTGACAGCCAAGGTCTTTCGAACCTACAACGCCTCCATCACCCTGCAACAGCAGCTCAAGGAACTCGCCTGCCGTGAGTAACAGCAGCTTCATCTAGTCACACGCAGCTCACTGGAACGACAGCCACTAAGATAAAACTCATAATCAATCTTCACCTCAACCAAAACTAGACTGTTTGAAATTGTGCAGTGTCAAGTAGGAGACATACATGTAATAACAGTTTTTGCATTTTTTTATGCAAAAATAGTGAACAAATTTGACACAATTTGCTTACCAAGTGTTTTTTTCTTAAATGTTCTATGGAAGTCTTAATGATTAAGTCACAGTCTTTGAATGTTTGAGAGTTGCACAAAAATGTCTGGAAAGGTGTAACAGGAAAAAGCTTTTTGGACCAGTGCACATTGCTTTAAACCCAACAGAGGATTCCACCTGATGTGATCTAGTAACAATCTCATTGGTTTTTATCAACATACCTAAAAGTCAACACCAAAATAATTGATAAAATCCATTCAGTCATATCATTTCTATAAGGGGTTCTTACGGGTGTAAGACAGTGTGGTTTTATTGAATGATTATGCAGAGTATGTGAGAAGGATCTCTTTGGAGTTTATATCTGACAAGGAGAGATAATAAAGCAAAACCTCTATGTAAATAAAACTGCCCACTCTAGCTCTTCTCCCTCAGGGGAATAGTACAGAAGGCTTTGTAATATATTTACCATGGGACATAATCTCATGTACAATAAAATATATCTGTCAAAGAAAAATATTAAATCAGAACCTTAAAACTGTGTGGATAAAACTGCCTCATCATCTACACAAATGAAATAAATAAAATGTTAGCTTAGTTTACTGTAGCTTTAAATTCTTGTAGTGTTGAGCTGTCAAAAACAACGTTGTAAGTGCCAGTACACTGAAATATATATATAGACAAGTGAAGACAGACATTGTGTTGTTGGGGGAACATACTTTGTGTGATTACATTAACAGGTGCTGGACTTCAAATTGACCATATATGACTAAGATTTATCGTGCCTTTAAATGCATAATCATTGCAAAATTTGGGTCTGTGATTTCAAAATGTCACTCATTTTAAACTACTTCACGTGCTGTATGGTGTAATTGCTTTCTCTCCAGCTGATGACTCCCTCCCAGCTAAAGTCCTGTCGTACAACCGTGCCAACCGGGCGGTGGCTATCCTCTGTAACCACCAGAGAGCTCCCCCCAAAACATTTGAGAAGTCCATGCAAAACCTTCAGACCAAGGTAAATCCCTGTGGGAATTTGTTTGTCATCATGAAAAATAAGGATGTTCCCTCTCTTTGTGATGCAGATTATATACCTTACTCTGTGTGTGTGTGTGTGTGTGTGTGTGTGTGTGTGTGTGTGTTGTGATTGCAGATCGATGAGAAACAGAATCAACTGTCAGCAGCCAGGAAGCAGCTGAAGGCTGCCAAGGCTGATCACAAGGCTTCCCATGATGACAAGAGCAAAAAGTAAGAAAGCCTGACTGCTGCTAACCAGTGTGAGAGACTGTCATAGTTTAATCCGTTAATACTTACTTAAACCTGTTGGGATGTAAAGCCACAGCGTTTTATCTGTACAGACTCCTAAACATCGAGTTCACAATGTTTAGGACATCTGTTTTTCACTCCATCTGCATCATTTCCCTCTCTCTAGCCCTTTTTCATATGCACTGCAAACCTAAAAGTATCTGGACAATACCCAGCGGGGCTGTATCTGAGAACGCAATTGTCTGATTCAGTCGGATCAGGCATCAAACAGAGTTTATCCTCCCAGCTCCCTGGTACCAAGATCGTTTAATCTCAGAGCAAGCCCATATGTGAATAGAGCCGTTTATTCTCTGGTGTATTCACTGAGAGCG
Source organism: Echiichthys vipera (assembly GCF_963691815.1). Lineage (NCBI taxonomy): Eukaryota > Metazoa > Chordata > Actinopteri > Perciformes > Trachinidae > Echiichthys > Echiichthys vipera. The sequence continues at coordinate 14,939,962 of NC_139834.1, read as the reverse complement.
AATCGGCGTGTTGATGACATTTCTATGATGCCGCAGGCAACACAGGAAGAAAATAAACCTCTGACAGTAAGAAGGACGATTTACACAAAGACGGCAGTGAAGATGTCTTACTGGAGGAACTTGGTTGTGACCAAATTACGAACTGGCTCCTTCGTTGCGGTGTAAACGGCATCATGTCCTGCCCTTTGCGTGCTCTACCTAGCGGCTCCCTCGCCTAAACCAAACATATTATTTCCAGTAAAGTAACGCATCTGAGATGGAAAATCCCCAGTTGCGTGCTGCATGGGTAAAGAGAAACTCTGGACTATCTCTGGACTTGATTCTCCTGTCTTTTTCCAGGGTTCATATGTGAAAATGGCTTCTGTGTCTTGGTCTTCCTGCCTCTATACATCTCTGTCTTTCTCTGTATATTTCTCTTTCTGTATCTATCTTTATTCATCCCTCCGTCTGTCTTTGTGTCTCTCTCAGGGTTGTGGAGGTGAAACGCAAAGCTGTCCAGAGGATAGAGGAGCAGCTGATGAAGCTCCAGGTTCAAGCCACAGACAGGGAGGAGAACAAACAGATTGCTCTGGGTACCTCCAAGCTCAACTACCTGGATCCACGCATCTCTGTTGCATGGTATTTATGTGACTGATTATTGTGATTGCTGTGTACTTCTGTTTATTAATTACCAACTATTATTCGATCACAGTTGTCACTACGATTAAAACAAAATTAACAGTGGCAAATGAGTTAGCCGCCTATTGTTTAATATACCAGCTTTCTATTGGTAGGTGGGTGGGTGGGTGGGTGCGCAGGGTGCATATCTACCTTGGTGACAGAAAGGCAGGAAATGCTCTTGCATTGTAGGAAAAGGAGCAGCACAAGCAAAAAAGCTAACGGCTGCAGAAGGAAAGTAAGAGGAAGAAAATCGTGTGAGCGTGAGGAACAATGGGGTTTGTTTCTGAAAGCCAGGGAGCGTCCACAAACAGCACTCCTTCCTCCATGTGGGAAGTCAATGAGGAGCTGTCTGTGGCTGAATGGAGGGCCAGGCCACAGAGAAGGGGAACAGTGGTCAGCCCTCCCTAACCCGCGCCCCACAGCTATTTATGGAGAGCCTCCTCCTCAAGCACAATGGATACAGGAATGCTCCATGTTTTGCCTGATTGTAAGGTCCCCCCCTTTGTAGGGTGGTGCATGGGAATCCACATCTACACTGTAGTGGCATGTGTGAATATGTGTAACAGAGATGAAAACACATCGAGTTGAATGGGGTTGATAGCCGCTAACCGTCTGGAGTATGATTCTGTCATGCAGAGAGTGTCGTTGATTCAGACTGTAAAGAGATTTACTGAAATAATCTGTTGTCCTTGCTAGCAAAGTTAACTTGACTGTTGAGAAACCAAATCAAATGAGTTATGAAACAATTCCAACATAGTGAATACGGAGCAGTGTTGCAGCCAGTGAGTGCATGAGCTCATTCGTTTTGCCCTTCATTGGTCTACCTCCCCTCCTCTCCAGGTGCAAGAAATGGGCTGTTCCCATTGAGAAGATCTACAACAAAACCCAGAGAGAGAAGTTTGCCTGGGCGATTGACATGGCTGACGAGGACTATGAGTTTTAAACGCACTTAATGTTTCACCTTTTCTAAACATGCCTTTGATTGTAGAGATGGTTTGTAGTTGATGTCAAATGATTCCACTGTGTGGTTACCTACAGGGCTGTGAAGGAGGGAGCTTTGGTGAAGCTGTGACCACAGTTTAATAATTGTGCTGTGTATATATATATATAAATGAATTGATTGTGAATATAGGAAAACAACTCCTGAACCTTTTGACCAAGCTGCCAAAGGGCAACTAACTTAAAAAAATGACAGTAGTGTGTATGTAGCTGCAGCTATCTGCCCATGATCAAAACACCTATGAACACATTAGTATTATCTTCTGTCTGACGAGACTGTACTGAAATTTGTAAGCCATCAGACTTATTGAGACATTCTATATTCTCATAGAATAATAAATTAATAAATGTTTGTATGAGAGACTGTGAGGAGCAACATAGATAATAGGATGAATTTCAAGTTATGAAGAAGAAGTGTGTGAAAGATAGGTAAAATAAAATGAAAGACTGATGACAATGTGAAGAATAGAACCCCTAGCCCTATGCTCATATAATTATTAGCTCACAGAATGTTATCTTTTTTTTCATTTAGTTTGATTTTGCTGTTTATTTCAGGGATGTACATATTTTTTTCATTTTCAGTAACTATGATTCAGTGTTTTATAATGTGTTGTATGGATTATCATGAGATAAGCTTTTCTTTGCTCATATGCAACGTGTGTGTGTCTGTTTCCACAGTTTTACAATGGTAACATTCCTCTTGGTTACTTGAAATAGCTAAAGGACAGCATCATGTTTTGTGTACCAGAGCTAAAACAGACGTTTTCTAAGAGGGATGTGGATTTTGCCAAAAAAAGATCACAGAACTATCATTGTAGTGTGTTGTTTGTATTACTGTGATTAAGCAGAAAGTGGCCTCCTTAATTTCAAAAATGTGAATGGATATTTCAACTTTTGTCATTAATATTTCTCTCTATTCATTATTTATCACTTGACTCCGGATTGGTTGGATGCTTACTGTTTTGAGCTTTGTAGTTTTCAGAATAAAACATCAACCTTGTCCTTTTTTCCCTCACCTTCTTTCTTTATACAGTATGAGTGAGAAGGGATTGAAACAAGTTGATCCCCGAGTATACAATGATAAATAATCCTAGTTGAGATGTAATCAGCAGTAATCAGTCAGGAGTCATAGTCCAATTCCCAATGATGAGTCTCAAAAACAGCTTATTTCTCAATATTATTTACTTACTTTGATTTCATACACATTTAAATAAATGACCGAAGACAATGCCAATGTTTTTATAGGAAGAAGAAAAGTACATAAGTTTAATAATTATAGGAACACAACCAACAACTGGGGCTTTTATTGGTAATTTGGATATTGTCATAAAGTTCATTATTAGTTAACAGGTTGAATTATTACAAAGTTACCTGTTAACTTGACAAGTTGCGATACATGTAATTTTGAAGAGACAGCTAAATATGAAATGAAGCACCGGCAGAAGGTCTACTTCTTTAAGAGGCCGATAACAGGCGCTCCTACTTGAGGCACGAGCTGCGTCAAGCTAACGGGAGATACGCAAGGTAACCGGAAGTGTGGAAACTGTCCAAATAAATAAAGGTATTCGCTTTTACCTAGTGGATGTGGGATATGAGAAAACACACCACAACACTGAAGAAGCTGCTAGCAGTTACAAAGGCAAGAAAGCTAAATTAAAGCTGAAGATTGCATCGTAACAAGGCGAAATTATACCAAAAAATGAATCACTGTCTCTGTTCTGTTAGTTGCATAAATACGATAGGCTATTTATGACAGGGCTCCCATTAATACATGACTAGGCAAAAATCCCGTGATGTCAAGTAAGGAGCAGAAAACCTGGACAAAAAGATATAATCTGACAAACTGTCTCTTACCCTTTCATATTAAGTACACCTAGATGGGTTTACATTTACAAAGTAAAATTAAATCATTTTGTAATGCAATGTAATCAGTAAAAAAAATGGTTTTACATAAAAAGGTAAAAACAGGATTTACAAACCAAAAAGGATAAGAACCAATGGTTTATTGTGTTTACATTTAAGCTTATCAAATGTGTTTTATATAAGAATCTTTATCTGAAAAATAACTCCAATACACTCCAGATGTGCTTGCCAGCAGGCAGGGCAGGCAGCTGCTTGGGAGCCCCCCAAGGGCTGTCAAACTTTAAACCACAGCAGTGACGAGTTTGCAGACCTGACCTCCCTAGGGGAACAGCACCCGAGTCCACACAAGTTTTTACTGTTCTGGTTTTATTGTTCTTCATATTAGAATGTTTGAATTAAAAGTTTGTTTTAATGTTTATATTCATATTTTGAGAATAACTAACTTTGAAAAAAAAGAACACAAACGTGCAGTTTTTTAATAAAAAAGTTTACATTTCACATTTTGATTTGTTGGTGTCAGATTATTTATAACATAATGGTGATGAACGCTGGTCCAGACTCTAAAAATAAAAATAAATAAATATATATATATGTGTGTGTGTATTTTCTTTTTACTGCAGTGCATATCTATCTATCTGTAGGAATTTTACTTGTAACAGAGTATTTATTTAGGTATCACTACTTTGACTTTGACTTTTACTGAGGTAGGAGGTCCCATTTACTCATGAATTTATGCATTCTGTGTTTATTTATACATTTGTGTATGCATTTAATTATTTATTAAGACTTATTTAGTCCTCCAAACAACCCTACCCAGTAGCCAGTGCACCCAGTACCTTGACCCGACTTTTATTATGAAACCCCGCAGCGGAAGCCTGGTGGCCCGTGGTGCCGCTGGTGGTCGGCCGTGTGGGGGGGAAGGGCCTGTGCTAGCTGGATCTGAGAGCACACAAACTTGCGTAGTCTTACCACGGTTCTCGCCGTCCGCCTGCCTCTCTCTATGGACGGCCTGAGGGTAGAAGAGGAAACTGGGATTGTTGTCGTCGGGACCGCAGCGCTTTCACAGGGCCCAGCGATGATTTAATCACGGAAAACACCGGCGTGTTTGTGGGGGGAAAAGGAGAAGGAGAAAACACGACGGGAGCGCGAGAGGAGACAGGAGCAGCCTGAAGCCGTTGGAGATGTGCGGTCGGGCCGAGATTGCGGCGGTAGGTACAGCACAGCAGCACAGCAGCACAGCGGCACAACAGCGACGTGTTGTTTTTTCACTTGAGTTTTCTCCGCACGGTAAGGCGAAAAGAGAGTGTGTGGAAAGGGGCAAAATAGCTACCGCTACCTGGGCCCTTTTTAAAAAATGGGTTAACCCAACTGTGATTTTTTTCCCTTTTGGCCCAGTGAAATGCTAGCACAAACCGGGACCCCGTTTCCACGCTGTGAAAATAGCCAGACGTTTCTTGTTATCCCACTGTGCTGCCAGTTGTATTCCCAAGTAATGTGATGATGCTTCTTGTATCCAAAGGAAACTTTTGTTTTCCCGTGAGGGACTGACTGCAGCAGGTTACAGGCCTGTTGGTCGTTTTTAAATAATCAGTCTAAATCAGATTAAACCTCTCTACTGCTGGATTAAAGGTGGAAACATCAAGGTGTAGAGAAAGTTACCTGGTGTGATTATTTTACTTAATCCACACGTTTTCTACTCTCTTGTCAGACGTTTTTAGGTCGCAGCTGTCATTTATTGACATCGCTGTTAATGATACACCATAGTACTGTTCCCGTAGGGATTTAACAGTGTTCTGATGGTACTCAATACTGAGAGTAAGTAACATTACCCATATAGAAAAATCAATACCATCATATGTTGTGAAATGTTTGCCTAGATACTTTGAACACGCAACAATTGTATCTATTTTTACACGACTATGGACATAAAAAGACAGTGCACTTATTCTGTAAGTTATGTGAAGTGATGTACCATAATACACAAACATGAAACCAGTACATATTCATGTCAAACAAAATATGCAACCTTTAATTTACTTTTTGTAATGTAGTTAAAAAAATATGTGGATCATTGATTACGGTATTTAATCCACGGTAGCATTCAAATAAACGTGTAAAATGTTGCTACTGTTCACCTTATTTGTCAGAAATGTACCAGTAATAAGTAGACTGAACACTAACAAAGGATTTTGGTTAAATATGATTTTATAAATGGGCATTTTTTTAGCTTAAATATTTACAAAATGAGTATTTAAACAGGAAGCTGAGAGTAATTGAAGATATTTTGGATGCTAAAAAATACATACACATGTGCTGTATATGTATGATGAAGTTTCCAGTATTGCATGTATAACATGTGTCTCTTGACTCCTGACAGCATCGGCTTCTTGCTGCCGTATAATGTGTGTAGAGCGCCAACACACGCTAGAAGTCCCTGATGAATTGTGCTTCATGGGTTTCCCCCTCCCCTCTTCTCCTGCTGTAGGTATCCCTGTCTAGGCCTGGGCTGAGCAGATTGTTCTGAGAGGAAACGGATAACAAACAGGGGAAGTGAACATGGCTGGGACCTCTGGCTTCTTTTCCAATGGACCTGTTCCGTGGATGGACAACGACACGGAGATGAACAACCTGTACCGAGATCTGGAGCTGGGGACTGTACTGACACTGTTTTATTCTAAGAAGTCCCAGCGGCCAGAGAGACGGACATTTCAAGTCAAGCTGGAGACCAGAACTATTGTCTGGACCCGGGGCACGGATAAAATAGAAGGAGAGAGTGAGTAGTGTGCAGACACAGACACAAACATACGCACATACTTTTGGTAGCCTAATGCTCCTAAGTGCTGGCTGTGAAGGTAGTAATCCATGCCAGAACTGGTTGCTTTGCATACATTCAGAAATATGAAAACTACAAAGTGTTGTGATGTGTTTGAAGGGCTCACAAAAGACTTGGTAAGAGCCAATGACACGAGTGGTCAATGGTGTCAGTTAGGATTAAAGAAGTCACAAATTCTTTTAGATCCTAAAAATTGTAAGGTTTATATCTTGGTGAAACTCTGTAGATATTATTGACTAAATGCATGATATTGGGGAATTAAAAGATATTAACATGCAAGAAAATCTGGAGAAAGGATTAGTAATGTGGAAATGAAAGTGTATCAGGTAAATTGTTCGTTTTACACAGATTAAAACTGTCCAAAAAACAACACATTTTTTATACGAGACAGGAAACATGCAAGCTCTATGACAACATTACTAAAATACAACATGCAAGCTATATAACAGAATTACTAAATATAATTCAGAGACTTGAGTTACCTAAAAGCCCAATTATTTGGTTTATTTTCTAGTAGAGCCCGAACAATATTGGATTTTTGGGGCCGATGCTGATTTGAGACACTGCTAGACAAACTACCTAATGACACCCTTTCAAATAACCCCAAGCATCGTTTTTTAACATTATTTGTTCTGTAAAAAGAGATTTCATATAGGAACATATCCACTGATACCAATTTACAGTATGATGATATGTCTGTGATAGGCTGATAATATTATCGGCCCGCCGGTGTTTTCTGGCATGATGAAATATGTTGACAGAGCAGGTGCAAGTCTTGGTGGATATTAAAGGAACAACCATTGTTGTCCTGCAGTAGGTAATTCACATCTCGGGTACAAATCCAGGGTCGACGATAAGAAGAAAGTACCCTTCTTGGAAATCTTTTATTGCATTAATACATTCAGGTTAATCTCCAACAAAACAGCACATCTAACTGAGGACACCAGGCCTTCTGTGGGTCGTTAAGCCGTCTGTCTTTCGAGTAGCAGGATGCCTTGTGCACAGCTGCACTCTGCTCCGGATGCAGCAAAAAGAGCACAAAAAAAGATGGGAGGCTTTTTTGTTTTTTCACACAACAGTATCATCTTCTCTGCTTAAACATGAGCTCATAGCTGCCATTTGATACTCCTGGAGAGGTGAAATTGGCCACAGGGGCTCATTAATGTACAGAAATAGATATGAGGCTTTTACTGGAAGTGTGTGATCATTTGGGGGGATTTTGGCCCACTGTATTTATGCCTTATCAATGGCATTGAGAGAATGATGTCCATTTTGTTTTCCATTTTAATTTTGGAAACCGCACTCTAGTTTGTCTGCAATTTTTCTTCTAGATTGATTTTTTTAAGTGATATTTTTTTGCAGGCATGCTTGTTGCGTGCACATGAACCGTCCTATCTTGCCCTCCAATTGTATCATAATGTGGTGCAATAAGATGTAGGTCTGGCTTGACAAAGCAGGATGTGGTCTTGCCGAAGAAATGGTTTTAACAGACTAGTTAGAAGTGTATGCAGGGCATGTTATAAACATGAAAGTTACTGACATGCATAATCTGTCTTTTTAAAGTGAAATGGTTTTCCCAACCTCTGCATTACGCTGCACATGAGTGTATTGTTTGTTTTGATGCTGGAGAGACTGCAAAACATCACATATAGTACGCTCACTAATTCTCCAGTGTATCATTCTAATCATCTTGATCACTTCCTGAGTATGTCACTAATAATAAGGCAACATAAGCACAAATCAGAATCACGTTTGACTGTGACAGACATTATTTTGCTACTTTATCATCCTGCCAGAGTAAACGGAGTAAACTGGCGGCAAATGCTTTACCTTATGAGCCTTACTTACTTCTCAGAGTCTACAAGCTTTGCTCAAAAGCACTGAAGTGGGGCATTTAGGTTTTCATCTCAAACAAAGACTACAGGAGCTGTTTTTCCTGATTTAGCACTGGATATGGCAGCACCAAGCTCTGCCTTTTATTATATTTGGCAATAATGCAAACCAATGAGCAGAACAGCTGTATGGTGATATATGTCTTAACAGTAGTTTTATATGTGTAAGGATTTGCCTTAAAGTATCTTTGCTTAATTGGATTTCCAAAAAAATATACACTCACTAGAGCCAGACATTGCTTTGATTGAGCTAAAACTACTGCACAATACATATGCTAATGTCGCAGTAGCACAGTGCACATACATATTCTAACTCTGGAAGTAGTTCAGATGATTTATGTCTTCATATTGTTATTATTTGAATGAGATCAGTCATTTTTCAAACAACAGTTGTGAGTATTTGCTGCTTTTCTATGTTTTATATAATTCACCAGAATATATATATATCTTTGGGTTTGAAGCTGTCACCTTGAACTCAAGGAACCTGCCTTTGAAATTTTACCCAACTGCCGAGCATTTTATATGACTAAATGATTAACCGAGACAATAGTTGGCAGATTATGTGTCATGAAAATAATCTTTTGCTGCAGCTTTCATTTGAGTGGTGCACTGAGGCCTGGAATGTGAGGTATATTTAAGTTTAGAGGCGATTCCTGTAAACTATGTTGTTCCATGTGTCGCAGTGGAGTGTAAATAAGCGTCCCCTGTTATTAATTTAAATGTTAAATGTGGTCATCTGAATCCAGGAAATGTGTTTAGAATAAACCTAGTAAATGATGGCGAGATCCACTGGTAGTTTTTGTTGTTTTTCAGTAATGTAAATGTGAATGGAATTACCTGCACACGTCTGTCATCTCTCTGACCTTCTTTTTCCATACCTCCCGCAAAAGACACATACATGCGTTCTCACCCTAAACCTATGATGTCATTTCTAGGTGACACACCACTACTTTTTTTCAGTGACAGACTTGGCTTTCAGCCCAGTTGATTTGTGAGAAATATACCAACCAAATTAGTGGTACATTAGCCCGCAGGCCTGTATGAAAACATTGTTGTACAGATCAGGTTGTCACTGGAAAACAAGCGCAGTTCCACAGTTGACTTGCTCCATTTACAGTGTGTTGGAAAGGGGAACAGGATCCATGTAGCTGCATGACACCTATTTGTCAGGGGGAAAGTCCTCTGCTTAACTTTATCCGACGTGATATCAAAGTAGCTGATATGGCATGCACACGGAAACATTACCACGTTTTGGGCTGCGCAGTCACTAGAAATTTTTAAAATGATCATATCCCACAAAATATTTGACACTTTATTATTCGTCAACTTTGTGTTGTTCTAGTTTTTCTTTCTCTGCAACACACACCTAATGCGCTCTGTTACATGTCTGCATCTCACTAATTGAATGCGTGATGAGGGTTATTAGATCGAACTGATTGGTACGGAGGGGTATTGATCCAACCTCTTCCTTGTTTGTCTATAGCCCGATGTGTATACAATTTCCAGAAGTTGGCATGAAATGCCCATTCTGGTTTGTAATCTTGTTAACTTATTATGTGATCAGAAAGTTACGATTTTAATCAAAATGTTTTACTGTATTAGGGCTCACTCACTCACTCACTCACTCATCTTCAAAGGCTTACCTGGGGTCGGGTCACGGGGGCACCATCTCTAGCAGGGCTGAATTAGGGGGGCAACTAATCATTATTTTCATTACAGATTAACCTTATTAAACTTTGAATCAACAATTGTTTAGTCTATAGAATGTCAGAAAATCACAGCACACGTTGACATCTTTTGTTTTGTCTGCTCATTTGTCTAAAGCATATTAATTAGAACAGTTATTCATTTTTGATGTCTACTACAATACTAACCATAGAAAAGAAGCAAATCCTGAAATTTCTGGAACTGAAACATTTAACTAATTAATATCAAAATTGTAGGCAACTAATAGAAGAAGTGATTAATGGATTAAACTGTATTTTCTTAGACAAGGTTCTTGTGTGACTGCTTGTGTTTTAACATTTGAAATTATTATTATTCTTTTGTTAAATTAAATAACTGTTTTTTGGAAAAGCTCCTTAAACGAAGGTATCAAAAAATATAATTTTGCTATCAAAACTCCAGTAGTATAGAAACATTTGAAGTGAAAACCTGCCCTAGTGAGGAGTGGTAGAAATAGTTTTGAAGGCAGGACGGAGAGCTGGAGGAAGTGTGGGAGTGCGTTGCAGGATACCTCCTCTCATCTCCTTTGGTAAGGTTATACCTCTGGCTATCTCTTTATTTCCTGCATCTGTCTGAGGCAGGCTCCAAATATTTTGACTCAAATGACAAAGTGTGGTCTAACAGATCAGCCTGTTAAAGCCGCTTTGCTCACAGCAGAGGCCTCCTGGCCTGTCTGGCGGGTGAAGTAAACTAGAGATATGATGTGTGATTAGAGAACTCAGCTTGGTGAAATTCCGTGTTAGAAGACTACTTTTTTCTTTGTTATTCTTTGTGAAAAAAACGTGCACATGCTCACCTATACACGAGCACAGATGTGTGTAGGCGACAAAAGCACAGGATGTGTGGTGCAGGAAGAGATGCGTGCATGTGTGTGTGTGTGTGTTTTGCAGGAGAGTCCCTGCTGTAGGTCTTAAAGAAGCTATCTCATGTAAATAAAAGATATACAGTATATTACTGAATATAGGTTAGATTTGAATTCAGGAGGCATGGTTACGTGTCATATCCCCTTTATAATCCCTTTGTCATGACCCTTGTATTAAAATATGTGTGTGATGTGCTTAAAAACTCTGTTGTACAGACTTGACCAGTCCCACCACAAACTAGTTTGTGCTCCTGTCTCAGTCTCCTAGTTTGACAATAGTAATTGGTGGTTTTGGTTGATTTCAGTGGTGAAAGGCAAACAGAGGTTAATTTGAGGTCAGTCACTTCATCATCTTCTTCATTTGAAATCCAGCTTCACTGCTTTATGTGGTTGGTGGAAATAATGTACATCACAAACGTATCAGTGTCGGCGTTTTTTTTTTTTCTTTTAATATGCACCTATATGAAAACCTTTTTTTACAGAACCTTTGATGCAGAAAACGATGCTTGGGGTGATTTAGAAATGGTGTCATAAAGCTACTTATTCTTTATTTAAATGGTCAACAACTGACTGCACGTGATGTTTATTTTCGCAATGTTATTTTTATTTATTCTTTATATTCTTAGCATTCATTTCTAGAATTGGTTTACAATGTAATACATTAAACATATACCATTAAATATTCCTTCATGAAGTTTTTTGTTTAAAAAGCAGCCTTCTGAGTACCTTTTTGAAGAGGCATTTTGGTGCACAATCAACATGGAAAAGATCTGTTTTCATCCCAGTACAATCATTCACTGTATCAGTTGCCATATCAATAATCTGTGAATTCTTTTCCCAGTATCAGTCTCAAAAGTCCCAAACCAGCCAGGCCCTAGTTTTTGTGAATTTATGATCCTATTGTGTCATTTAAATTCTGTCATCCAAATTAATATTTTTAAGCAAATTGTGACAAACTGAACAAATAAGTTATTGATGGTTTTATCTGATGTAAAGCATAGTACAGTGTATTGAACATTATTTTGATTATTTTACATGAGGTTTTGCATATGGTGATATCAGCAAAATGATTCCTATTATCATGATTTTGATTTCAACCATATTGCCCAGCTCGACTGAGGACACATTTGTATGTACAAGGAAATCATGGTTCTGAGTGTTGCTAACTGTTTGTTTCTGCCCCTCCAGTTGATATTCGAGAGATCAAGGAGATCCGTCCTGGGCAGAAGTCACGGGACTTTGAGCGATATGTGGAGGACTCGGCAACGAGGCTGGAGCAGGCTCACTGCTTTGTCGTTCTGTACGGCACAGAGTTTCGCCTTAAATCACTCAGCCTGGCAGGTACGCACAGGCTTACATACCTTTAGATACAACTAAAGGTGCATTAGTATTTCACATAACCATCCTATACTTAACATGAATACCTCTGTTAATACGGCCATGAACTACAAAACGACAATCAGTTTAACCTTTATACCTTTTGATGTGTTGTTTTTCCAGCCCTCTTTTGTAGTTGTTGGTTGTTGTTTTTCTTGTCTTGTTAGGACTTGTGTTTATGAGTAACTACAACCTGTAGTACAGCACTGAAACAAAAATTGATGGAGGTTTAATGCCACTATCAAGTCATTCGGTACAGCATATAACTCTAGAGCTTCAAGGATTAGTTTATTTGATCGATTAGTTATTTGAAATCAATTTATTCGATCAACTTTTGATAATCAATTCATCGTTTCAGTCATTTTTCATGCAAAACACCCCATCATTTTCTGGTTCCAGTTTATAAAATGTGGCTATTTGCTGTTTTTCTTTGTCATATAGCAGTAATGTGAATATCTTAAGGTTTTCGGCTGTAAGTCGGACAAAGCAGGAGAGAGAGTAATCCCCAGATCAGTTGATTATGAAAATGATCAGTAGTTGCAGCCCTATACAACACCACATATCATTTAGAGCATTGATTCAGAGAAAGTAAATCAAATAAAATTTCATAGGAATAAAAAGAAAAGTCAGTCATGTGTTGATTTTCCACAGCGACGTCAGATGAGGAGATGACCATGTGGGTGAAGGGGTTAAACTGGCTTGTTGCTGACACACTGAAGTCTCCGACACCACTCCAAATAGAGAGGTAAACAGTGCACATGCAGCTAAACATCACATGAAAAGTCTTTTTTAGGTTAAATGCATAAAATCTCTTACTTTCCTTCTTTTAGATGGTTACGCAAACAGTTCTACGCTGTTGATCGCAACAGAGAAGACAGGTGAGTCGGCTCATTTAAAAGATTTAAACTCCAGAGTTAATCAGATCAGCCTCACAGGAATTAGGTGTAATTAAGTTTAACTCAATTGTTTGGTGCACCAGCTGTGTGTCCTTTCCCCAGTGTAATATCTTGAGCAAGTAGACACGCTACACCAGGCTGGTAGGTGTCTTTGCGATAGCTTTGTTGAGGTGTAGTGAAGGAACTAACCTCTCAGCCACACACCAGAACCTCTTCCTGCAGCAGGAAACAGACTGCAGAGGATGGAGGAGATGTACAGCAATGTTTGTCTGTTACATCCCTGGCGAAAGAGCAAGCCTTTGTTATGCTGTAAGGGTATTGTCTCCTCTGGTCAAAAATTCCAGGCTGTGTAGTAAAAATGAAGCCAAAAAGACTCTGCTGAGTATGAGGGACGTGTGTTTGCAATGTTTCAGTTTGAATGTAGATTTAAAAACGATATTACTGCACCACAACAGGATCTAGGTGTGCAAGTTATTATTGTACATACGTATTCAGGCTTGTGTTGTCTCAACGAAACCTTCTGATTTGTGTAACGTGTTTAGGATATCCTGTAAGGATCTGAAGAGCATGCTAAGCCAGGTCAACTACAGGGTGCCCAACATGAGGTTCCTCCGAGAGAAACTTCCGGTAACCCCCTTCTACTTATCACAGAGCCCCTTCCTACTTCATCTCTCTGCCCACTTCCTTTTTGATATGTTGTTAGAGGCTACAGATTTATTGTCGTTGACAGTCCTTTTTTTTTGCCTTCTTTCTCATTTCTTCGTTTTATAGGATTCAGAGTTGAGGAATGGAGATGTGTCCTTCAGCCAGTTTGCCCAGCTCTATCGCAACCTCATGTTTGATGCTCAGAAAAACGTAAGTGCAGTCATTATATATTTCCACAGATAGTTCTGTCCCAGCACTTTCATCCCCATCTAATGCCCTGCCAAGGCACCCTTCCTCCCCCATCTGTCTGATCTCAAATGGCTCAGGATCAATATGGACCAGTTAAAAACTCACCAAACCCCTCTGGTGAAGGCCATTAGGACACACTCACACAGATGAGGAGGCAGACTGGCAGGCTGGGGTCAGATTAAATGGATGACCTCAGTGCCCCCCTATCACTAACCCTACAGGTTATGACTAGTACTGTACACGCTGAAAGGACAGCACTTTCATTAATTAACCTTAATGTTCCCTTTTTTGCCTATTCTTTCAGATGGAGATCCCATTTATACAGAGGTAGGTCAAAACTTAACACATACACAGTGAGTCTCTGCAGCGTCGCACAGGTGTGTTTACTGAAGCAAACCATTACTTTCTCTGCCAGGTTCATTGACCGACCAGAACAGAGGATCTCCCTCGATGACTTCAAGGGCTTCCTCCTGGAGTCTCAAAAGGTAATGTCTCAGGGCCGCTGGTCATATACTGTAGTTCACTGCAGATTTGTTTCCTTTGCATGCTCCAATTCATCTTTGTTTCTGTGTGAATCCAGGAATTGTGGGCCACAGACAACAACAAAGTGCAGGAGTTTATGTTCGGCTACCTTAAAGACCCCCTGAGAGAAGTGGAGCAGCCTTATTTTCACCAAGACGAGGTAGGCACACTCCCACTTTCTTTTCCCCATTTTTCCTCAATTCTCTTCACGCTCATTTCTGGGTCCTTGGTCTTTAATGGAAAAAATAATGTAAACATGTTTTTGTGAGTTATGTTTTCCGATGACCCCAGTTTTGTTGCCGTGGGTGGGAGATGCTCAGAAAGTGACATGGACAGCCCATGATCTCGGCCTAAAGCACCTCCTCCCACACAGATAGAAAAGGTTATTGACTGTGGCACCGCACGAGAGTTCTTTGGAAAGCAAGGGATGCTTTTTGTGGTCACCATAAATCTGCAATTGACTAAATAGAAGAGGAAGCTGGTGAGAGCCAGCTTGCAGGAGCTTCTACTGTTTGTGTCTGCTGTAGGTTTTATTGTATTAGATAGCAGATGTACAGGCATTGGTCATATTGAGAATAACCTAAAGAAGGAAAAAGTGTTTATAAGAGGTATACATTTTTATTGTTGACCCACACTGGGAAGTCTATTAAAGGCCAAAGTGCAGGGAAAGTACAGAGCTGCTGGGGATTCAGGATTTTTGTATCCTGATAGGACAGCAAATACCACCACTTATTTGACACTGACAGGCTGGATTGAAATTTCCAGTCCTAGATATGTAAAATATCAGATCACATTTATTACTAACGTCTGATTGACTGAGGCTGTTGAAAAATACCACTAACTATGTCCACTTGTTTAAGTATGCCCATCAGACAGCTTCTCTTTCAGGCATTTAGAAATAGTATACATTTCTGGTGGAGTTAAGCACGTGTGTGTGAAATTATATTTGCAAGCGGCACTGCGATATCTCATAGTTCAGGTGGATTCACACATTGAAATGTGAAATGTAAGTGTATTGTAGTTTGATTGAGTTTTTGCCTCCATTAGCTTTTTTGAGAACAGTACGTAAGACACTTTATCACTTATTACTCAATGAACTTCCTGATCACATGCTGTATCAGATCCTGGCACAGGATTACACATCTACATTATATTACTACTATAAACAGGGCACTGCAAGCAGACTCTCTTAAAGTCCACAGAAAGTTTGCTTGAGGCTTTTGTAGACTCTATGAATTGTGAATTTGAACAGCCCTGGTCACTTGCAGACTTCATACAAACCCCAATTAAATTTATGAGCTTGCAAGTGAGGGGAAAGTTCACACATTTGGACTCAGTCTCATTCTCACTGCTCCTCTCTTCTGTGCAGTTCCTGACATACCTGTTCTCCAAAGAGAATACCATCTGGGATTCCTCCTTGGATCAGGTGTGTTCTGACAATATGAACAACCCCCTGTCCCACTACTGGATCTCCTCTTCGCACAACACGTAAGGATGGAGCCCAAAGCTTTCATGAACACATTCCATTAAGCCAAGCTTCTGTCAAGTTCAATCAGTTGTAATTAGGACTTAGAAACACTGAAGTCTGGCATCCTCTCTTGAAACCTCTAACCAAAGAGGTTTTTAAACGTCTATTATTTAACAATCCTGTTCTGGAATGAGACCCAAGTGTGTATTTTGCAGGAAAATGTACTTTTCCTCCCATTGAAAAGTGTGTGAAAGGCAGTTCAAATGATAACCTTCTGTACTAGATGTGAAACAATACTCGTTGGAGCAGCGGAATGAAAACTTCCCATGTTGTTTGATTTGGTTTGAATTGACTGACTGAATGAGTAAGAAGTCTTTACTCCAGTCAACAAAAGAAAGAGAACCTTTTTGATATGGCAATATGTGTTTGTGCTACCACCATAGAATGTGTGTGTGTGTTAATCCTGACTGGTTGGATGCAAGTGTGTTTTTGTGTGCGTACTTTGACGTTAGATGTTTATTTATAGCTACCTGACGGGAGACCAGTTTTCCAGCGAGTCCTCCCTGGAGGCGTACGCTCGCTGTCTGAGAATGGGCTGCCGCTGTATTGAACGTGGGTAAACACAAACGCATACCACAGTTTCACCCACGTACAGTAAATCACCACCACTTGACTCTCAACCTCGTAAATTGCTGTTCTACACCCGCTTCTTATCCCCCACAGTTGTACTTTTAATGTAGCCGACACACCCTTACCCACACACACACTCACAAACAAACACACACACACACACACACACACACACACACTTGCTGTTACATAACAGTGCTGTATATGGCCATTGCACAAAACCCTTGTCAAGCAGGTTTCTATGAATAGGACTGTAGTGGGTTAAAGGGTCGACGCAAATTTGTGTGCCTTTTAGGTTTTAAAGGCATAGTAAATGAATGTGTTTATTTTCAGTGGACTGCTGGGATGGTCCAGATGGAATGCCAGTCATCTACCACGGACACACCCTCACAACAAAAATCAAGTTTTGCGATGTCTTGACCACCATCAAAGAGCATGCTTTCGTCACATCTGAGTGAGTCTCCGCAAGCTCTGCCCACCCAGCTTGTTTTTTATAGCCGTCAGTGGCAGTGAGATGACAACTGGATAAGACATGACAAAGAGGATTATCTCAAAAGAAATATCAGTGGAAACAATGTGGACAGGCTACAGTGACATCACTGAAGTGTGTTATTGTGGTGTGTGTGAGAAAATCACACCTTACAGATAATTAGAGGATTTCTGTAAGTTGAACCTCTTTAAGCTCTAATTTGTGGTTCTCCTACAGCTACCCCATCATCTTGTCCATCGAGGACCACTGTAGTATTGTGCAGCAAAGGAATATGGCCACTTACTTTAAGAAGGTGTTTGGAGACATGCTGCTGACTAAAGCGGTGGATATCGCAGCGGATGGCCTGCCCTCACCAAACCAGCTCAAGAGGAAGATCCTCATCAAGGTCAGGAGTGATGAGAAATAATTTGAACGTTTTGTGCCATTTTTTTCTGCAGGAAAAAGCATACAGTCTTCTAATGATATATATTTTTTTATTTTATGTCCCTTTCTTCTTCGGTCTGTCCTACTCTCCATTCATCTGCCCTAGCATAAGAAGCTTGCAGAAGGCAGTGCTTATGAGGAGGTGTCCACCTCCACACCCTACTCTGAGAACGATATCAGCAACTCTATCAAAAATGGCATCCTGTACCTGGAAGATCCCATTAATCATGTAAGCATTTACATCATGTGTAAATGGATTCTTGGCGCTGCATCAATGCTAAGCATGAAATATGATGCACTGAAGTTGCCTCTATGCTAAGCCTGTTTTGTGTGTTGTCACTACTATTGAGTGTTTGGCCTTTAGCTTTATAAAAGCAAAGACACATCATCAATTTAGTGTTTGATGAGCTTATTTGTTTTAACATTCATTTTCATTTGGGTACCACTTGTTTTTTTCGAACCAGGCCTCAACTTTAGATGATTAAAGTCTTTGTAACAAGGGCAGCTTCCTGCCATCCTGGGCCACTTTTCAGTGCAACACATGGATCCTCTAAATATTTAATCTAAGCACTCCCCCCCCCCCCCTCCCTAGGAGTGGTACCCTCATTTCTTCGTCCTGACCAGCAGTAAGATCTACTACTCAGAGGAGACCTCCAATAACCAGGGTAACGATGATGAGGAGGAGCACAGAGAGGTTAGTAGACTTGATCTTGCTATTGATATACATAGAGATGAGAATCACTTGTCCTGGTTTTGAGCTTGTACTTGTAACAGGATCTGTGCAGCACTAGACATTGCACTTATTTTACATACAGTATGAAGAATACAGTGCTTTGGTTGTTAATATTAAATTAAAGGAAAGCGTCTCTTTTTTTGTGCAAAAATGGCAAATTGGGGATCAATTTTAGGGTGGTGCAGCTAAATGAAGGTGGAGACATGCTTGTGACTAACAGCTCCCTTTCTTCTCTAATCTTCCAGGTCTCCAACGGTATGGACCAACATGTGACAGAGAAATGGTTCCACGGGAAGCTTGGCGCTGGGCGGGACGGGCGGCAGATAGCGGAGAGGTTACTGTCAGAGTATTGCTTGGAGACCGGAGCTCCTGATGGCTCCTTCCTGGTCCGAGAAAGCGAGACCTTTGTTGGAGACTACACACTGTCTTTCTGGTATGGTACATTCAGAGTATCTGCGAACTGTCTACACATTTTACACAGGCTTGGACCTGTATGTGTTTTGCAGTAATGAATAGTATAGAAAATATAGATGAATGGCAATGATAGGAAATTGACATTGAATGCTGTTGACTGTAAATTATATATTTTCTTAGATATTTACAGTAAGTATTAAATTGGTATTTGCCATTTGTAATTTAGAATTATTATATAATTGAATACTTAATAATTGATTTGTTGCTAGTGTCTATGGCACACTGTATGTGTTAGTGTAAAGAATCTGTGTTGTTCTGCAGGGTTAACTCATACAAGTAATAGTAACACACTGGAGGATCAATCAGTGTCAATTTCTCCATCACTGATTGAATGGTTGTTTTCACAGTCTGAAGTGTCATTCACTGCATGATGATGAGGATGATGAATGCAAAGGCTCTACATGAGTGAAGTTAACATCAGAGCTAATCAATCTGCATGTGGTTAACACATACTGTATGGAAACACTGCTCAGACACTCAGAGGGCAGTATGTTCAAGGTTCACAAGGGTTTTTTTTAATTTCCATCAAGAAAGCTAACACTTGGTAGTCATATGACATATAAATAGCTGGAAAAAAATGTCTCTACATAAAAGTTTTGAAAATTGTTGATCTCTCACCCTTTTTTTGTTACCCATCTCTCACCAGGCGTTCAGGGCGGGTGCAGCACTGTCGTATCCACTCTCGTCAGGAGGCAGGTAGCCCCAAGTTCTACCTGACTGACAACCTGGTTTTCGACACACTCTTTGCCCTGATCAACCACTACCAGCAGGTGGCGCTGCGATGCAACGAGTTTGAGATGAAGCTGACAGAGCCGGTGCCTCAGACCAACGCTCACGAGAGCAAGGAGTGAGTCTCAAGTAGCGTTCATACAGATTGAAAATAATTTAAACATGAATGATTGAAGTCCCCCCCCCCCATTTTTGCCTCAACTTTAAATCACTGTTCAAATTAGCAGCTATTTTAGATTTAGTCTTCGTTTTCAGATAAAAATCATATTAATTTTAGTCATTTTTACCCTTCATCGGTCTTTGACAACTCAAAACATTTTAGTTCAGTTTTATTCAACAAGGTAAATGCTTCTTTGTCAATGTTTAGTCATCAGATTATATTGAACATTTCAGTTATTCTAGTCTAGCCAAAAGCATTTTAGTCAAACTGATTATACATAAGATTTTATCTTTTTACCATATCGGATATATGTGTATATATATATATATATATATATGTATGTAATATATAGGTTGAATAATTAATGATTACTCTGACTCTTCCTTACTGTGATCATTATGAGAGCCAATTTGCACCGCTCAACATGCAAAGATCTGCGTTAATCAACCACCCAACTTTATGCATTATTGTTGCACAATTGTCAGGACTAAGACATAGACAGAAGAGTTTTTGTTTTTTACACTTGCTTTGTCTTTTTTTTGTTGACAATATTGCATGTTGCTATCGTCAGTTAGCGTTTCCGAAATTAACACTGCTCTGAATAACTACAATTTGCATTGTAGACTAAGAGCTGATGCCCTCCTTTACATTGAACAAGAGTTGTGAAGTGAAACAGCTGTAACTATCTGCTTTCTTACTGTGTTTTGTTGTTTGTCCCAGATGGTACCATGCCAACCTCTCCAGGAGCCATGCAGAGAACATGCTGATGAGGGTACCTCGTGACGGGGCTTTCCTTGTGAGGAAGAGAGCTGAACCCAACTCCTTTGCTATTTCCTTCCGGTAACTTCCTATTATTCTAATCCTTTATTGTGTGATACTTGTTTATATATCAAGTAATTTGCCTCCAACTTTCTTTTCATGTACGAGGATGACTAAAGAGAAGAAAAATCTAAACCTAAAATAAATCTACACGAATACTCTCATGAATGGAAAGTCATTGATAACATCGCTGTGGTTTCTTCACAGGGCCGAGGGGAAGATAAAGCACTGTCGCGTGCAGCAGGAGGGTCAGACCGTGGTGCTGGGCACCTCAGAGTTTGACAGCCTAGTAGATCTCATCAGCTACTATGAGAAGCACCCTTTGTACCGCAAAATGAAACTGCGCTATCCCATCAATGAGGACACACTGGAGAAGATAGGCACTGCTGTGAGTACCACTATAGAATCAATGGCACACTTGCTAAAAACAATGGCTGTTTTATACAATATTGAATCTCAAAAAATGTGAAGAATACATGTCTGTAGTGCCTTCTGTGGTAAGAAAAAAACCAAACCCTGCAGCATAGTGAAGGAGTTTACTAACACACAGTCTGTTGTTCAATAGGAGCCAGACTACGGGTCACTGTACGAGGGCAGGAATCCAGGATTTTACGTAGAGGCCAACCAAATGCCAACATTTAAGGTGAGTGTCTAGTAGGGAGAAGTTCATGTGTAGTGGAATTCTGCATCGGTCGACGGGCATATAGTAAAGACGGTGAACATGTGTGTCAAAACCTTCTGTCTTGTCTTTTCAGTGCACGGTGAGAGCCATGTACGAGTATAAAGCCCAGAGAGACGATGAGCTCTCCTTCATTAAGAACGCCGTTATCTCTAATGTGGACAAACAGGAAGGAGGATGGTGAGTGACTTGCATAGCATTTAGTATCTATAGTATCTATAGTTTCTATATACGTATATATACGTGTATCTTATTTTTAGACATTTAGACTTATGACGGAGTGAATTATACAGGATTAGACTATGGGACAAGATAAACAATTCATAGTTATGATGGCAACCCAATGTTGGCATCATTTAAAGGTTATAAATATCCTTTTTTCCCTTTTAATTGCTGTTTTTTTGTTCCCTCTCAGGTGGAAGGGTGACTGTGGAGGTAAGAAGCAGCTGTGGTTTCCTGCTAATTACGTGGAAGAGATCAGTCCCTCAGCGGCAGAACCTGATAGAACTGTGAGGATCAAACCTATGTCTTTGAGTACTGAAAAAAAGTACTGAATTATGGCTTCAAAATTAACTTCTTTCCTAATCATCCATGTCTCTGTCAAAAAGGAGTTGACAGAAAACAGCCCTCTAGGAGATCTGCTGAGAGGAAGCGTGGATGTGTCTTCCTGTCAGATTGGTGAGTGGCCCTTCAACTTCCTGTTCGTGCAGCAGGGCTGCACAGCAGGCAGTCACCTTGCTGCAGGGCAACGTCCTTTTCTAGCTGTCCTATGCATGCACATAATCTCTGCAGTCTCTGCTTTTAATTGACAGTCACTACTTTCTTTATCATCAATTTTGTCCATTATCAGCCTCTTCTATTATTAAATTTTCTTCTATTTGGTTTTATTATTAATCTTGCCTTTCTAACAGCTTTGTATTTTATTGACATCCTCCAGTTCAGTCAATACACACCCATTAGTGTTGGTACATGCTGTCATGCATTGTTGTGGCCTCTGCTAACCACGCCTGTGTCTTTCTGCCGTTGGGTGGCAGTTTGGCTCCATCTAGTGGTAATATGGGATATTAAGTATATCTTCTTGAACACTTAGTTCCTAGGCTTCCTTCCCATGACCACCGGCAAATTTGCAGCAGTTGAAGCCATTGTTTTTCCATGGAGAAAGTGATGACACTGAAACTTGTGGCAGGGCTGTTGTTTCTGTTCCACTCTCCACTGTTATCAAAGTTCAAATGATTTGAACTTGACCCCTGTTTGCCTCTGTTTGTTACAGCTTGATGAAGCATCTATGAGTTTCCAGATAAATTCTTCTTAACAACAACTCCAGTTAATCTGTGCATGCGTCATACCCCATAGCTTCTGCTTGGTCAGAGACTGTCGCAGCCATCTTTGATAAACTTTTGGGCTGGTTTCATATAGATACTCTGATGACTTTGACTGACTCTGATTTAGATCTAACTGCTAGTCATACTTTCAATAGTTACCTGAAATTCATCTGGATATCATGGGTCTTAGTCCATAATTAGCCTGGGGGGGTTGCTAGTTTTTAGTCTTAAAATAGTCTAAAATGTTTAGACTACTCTAGCAGCAAAATAACTAAGACTGGTGTAACACTAAAAACTAGTCTAAAATATCTTTGTGAGACCAGCCCCTTGACTCCGCCTGCTCTGGGGTAATCCAAAACTGGGGGAAGAGGCAGAGCTGAGGTGGCCGGAATGAAACCCACAGACTGTTAGCCACCTGTGACAGCACCCACCTGCCTTTAATTATGTAGAACTTTGAGAGAGTTATAAAAAAAATGCACCCTCGTACAGTTGTCATAAATAGTGAAATTAGCCATAGAGACCAAAACCATTTTTGTCCCAGGCTGTACACATGTTCAGTTCTGCATTGGCTTCATATTTTTAGCCCCAGAAGTTGCAACTCGTGAAGCGCAGACCAGTCATCATGTGTAAACAATAGCATTCTCTCTCCATATCTGCCATTATTGCAATTTAATATATATATTTCTTCTTTTACTAGATGTGTGTCATTTCTATTTTACGAAACCTGATTTAATTAATTATTTTTTGTTCTTTAAATAGGAAAGGCAGCCAGTGTTTGTCATTATCATTCCTATTTTTTCTCTGTTTTCTAACTTATCTATTTTATTTTGTTTTCAGTTGTCCGTCCAGATGGGAAGGGCAGCAGGCCTCATGTCTTCTCCCTGGTGCCAAACGCCTCTATGCGGACGGGTCCAGTGCTGGACGTTGCTTCTAGCAGCCAAGAAGAACTCAAGGAATGGGTGTTCAAGATCCGTGAGGTCACAATGACCTCAGAGGCCAAGGTAAATATATTACATGGCCGATAGAAAATGCAGGCCAGGACTCATACCATTCTCATGCCATGTTGTTGGTTAAGAGAGCCAGTCATGACTCGTGTTGGACCTGAAATACCCATAACCTATATTTAAGAAGTCAGGAATGATTTTCTGCAGACTAACACGATAACACATTTAACACCTGGAAGTTGTCTGTTTTGCTTTGTGCAATCA
The DNA here is from genome assembly GCF_963691815.1 of Echiichthys vipera. NCBI lineage: Eukaryota > Metazoa > Chordata > Actinopteri > Perciformes > Trachinidae > Echiichthys > Echiichthys vipera. The sequence continues at coordinate 14,916,304 of NC_139834.1, read as the reverse complement.
CTGGAGCTGTTGAGGGGCGAAAAAAGCTTCAGGCTAGTGTCAGGTGATGGGTGTTCGTGTTGGAGCAGCTTTGTTTAAAAGTGTATGTCCATTTGCGCAGCTGGAGGAGGGGAAGATGATGGAGAGGAGGAAGAAGATTGCACTGGAATTATCCGACCTGGTCATCTACTGTAGGCCTGTGCCGTTTGATGAAGACAGTAAGGATTATGCACACTTATTGGACTGTCAACATGCAGTTTAATAAATACAGGAGCAGAGATATGTCTGATTTCATAAAGATACTCTTCTCTCTCCGCCTCCTGTAGAGATTGGCACAGAGCGGGCCTGTTTCCGGGACATGTCATCATTCCCTGAGACAAAGGCAGAAAAGTACGTCAATAAGATCAAAGGCAAAAAATTCCTGCAGTACAATCGACTGCAGTTGTCCAGGATCTACCCCAGAGGCCAGAGACTAGACTCCTCGAACTACGACCCTCTGCCCATGTGGCTCTGTGGGTCCCAGCTGGTAGCACTCAACTTCCAGACAGCAGGTATCTACCTTCTTACTAAAGCAGATAAAAGTGCATAGAATGCTTCTTTTCTTATTCTTCCTAACACTTTTTTTTAAATTTTCCCTTCCCCACATGCAGACAAGCCCATGCAGATGAACCAAGCTCTGTTCATGCTGAACGGAAGGAGTGGCTACGTCCTAGAGCCGCCCATCATGAGGGACGACAACTTCGATCCCTTCGACAGACATACGCTACGAGGCCTTGAGCAGGTCACGCTAGAGATAGAGGTACAGTTCAGAGAAGACTGGACTGTGTGTATGTTCATGTGATTGTGCAGAGGTTTTCAAACTGAGAGGTGCTCCTCCAGCGGGGGGTGGAAGAGGTGAGGACAGGAGGCGCAATGAGACAAAATACTGCATGAGGTGAAAGGGACAAGCGCAGGCTGGTGTTCTAAAAACAACGTGAGGGTTTTTTTGCAGTTTGACCACTGATTTGGCTCATTAATCAACACGGTCAGCTCCTGTAGCAGCAGCATATGGGACACACTCATGGAGGCCAAATAAGGTACTTTAAAACTCTTGGCTCCTGATTGTCTCAATTTGTGTCAAACTCTTCTCGATAAGAACTATACAGTTATTTTACACATATTTTTAGATTTTAAGTGTGTGGTGGAGCGAGGTAGAGAGTGAATGCAGAGTGAGCAGTCGCAGCGGAGTTTAAGTTTAGTAGCGAAGATATCAAGTGAATGTACAGCAGTTTCTGAAAGCTGTAGCAGGAAAAGTTAACACTTGATGTCTGGCTCGTCTATGATGTAGATCGTGACATGCCAGGAAAAAAAGCAGAAAGATATTCTCGTCTACTGGCAATGGAAAAGGACTGTATCGCTTATTTTTTAAGTTTGCCCGGGTGTAAAAAAAACACATATACATGCTAATTCTTGTGGTAAAGGTAAAAGAGGTTTAAAAAAATGGGGCTCAAGTTGTGGCCACAGCTAACTTACCGACTCCGTAGCAAAAGGATACCTTCTGACATCCCCAAAACCACCCAGATCATGAGAACTGTAGTTCTTGTGAGTGTTCTTCCCCCAGAGAAAATAAGGGGTAATAAGGGGGGACGCAGTTGTCTCAATTTTGTCTGAGGGTGCGCTCATAGTGCCACACTTTGACAACTGCTGAACCAAGTGAGACGATCTAAAGGAGTAACCTGTATTCCTCTTCCTCTCTTCCTAAGGTCCTCGGTGCCCGTCACCTGCCCAAGCATGGACGTGGCATAGTTTGTCCTTTGATCGAGATCGAGGTGTGCGGGGCAGACTATGACAGCGCCAAGCAAAAAACTGACTCAGAAGGTGAGCGCTGCTCTAAATATAACCATGGGTGTGTCCGCCAGTAAAGTGATACTCTGCCAAAACTGAGGGAATGAGTAGTTACTGTTTACTGGATACATTACCCTTGTGTAATTTCCTGTCTGGTCCTAGAAAAACAGGAAGTTTTACAAACAACTGAGCCATGTGTGGGAATATAAAGAGAAACTTTAGGACATAGTTCTGACACAGCTCTCATCAGGTTTTAGCCAAAGAAGAAACATTGCAATTATTTTGTTGCTTCATGATATAGATTTGCTTTGCCATTTATGGCATTGTAGTGCCTTTACCCTCTTTAAAATTACAATATAATGACAATATTTAATAATTAATGTGAGTACTTTCCTCCTTATTTACACTTTCAAAAATGTGTACTAATCATTTCCTTTGTTTTAAAGATGGTAATTGTATCATAGACACTGGCAGTATTTCTGTAACGATGGAGTTTCTTTCATTGTTTTTTTTACTTTTCCTCTGCTGTTTGTACTTTTATTTATGGTTATCTCTTCTGCACTCTAGTTCTTCCAACAGAGAGTAATGAGCCAAGGCAAAATAAGTGTCCTTAATAGACTCAGGTTTTATTTCAGTGTATTGTGGTGTAATTATGCTGAAAACGTTGATGCGATACAAAGTAACAACTGTACCGTAATTGCTGAAAGTTTTTTTTACACTGCTGTTCCGGGTAAAAGTAATGTTATCTCCCTGTTATGACACAAGTGGTGCATACATATTGTACATTTCTTATCTCTCTCTCTGTGTCCATCTTCTTTTTTGTCCTCTCAGCTGATAACGGTCTGAACCCCACGTGGCCCCGAAAGTCATTCCAGTTTGCAGTATGCAACTCTGCCTTTGCCTTCCTGCGCTTTGTGGTTTATGAGATTGACATGTTCAATGACCAAAACTTCCTGGCGCAGGCCACATTCCCTATTCACAGCCTCAAGACAGGTACACACAACATTAATATGCTCTCTGAAATAATGTACAATCATGTTGTAAAGCAGTGCTGTAATAGAAGTCTCTTTGTATGACACCAGGTTACCGGTCAGTACCTCTGAAGAACAGCTACAATGAGGATCTGGAGTTGGCTTCTCTCCTAGTCCACATGGACATTGTCAGTGGCAGGGTGAGCTACTCAGCCCTTCTTAAACCTGCTCCATGATGTTTTTGCCAGCGATCGACCCGTCAGGCCTTGGCATGTAGTTAGTGATACATGTAGTAATTACAGCACATGCACATCACATCTTTTGGCCACTGGAGTCTCAACTGGCTGTTTGGCAACCTCGCAGTGACGACTAGACTACAGCCCAAAAATAGTCTGACACGTAACCACCCATACATATATTTTTTTTTTTTAAGGATTAAACAAATAAGATATAATGTGCTAATTGGTGAGTTTTACAGGTGTTGGTAGGCAAGGTTTTTCTCCCAGTTTCCACTCTTAATGCTGAGCCATGCTAACCAGTTGCTGACAGTATATGTATATTTTCTGTATGGACATGAGAGTGGTATCAGTCTTTGCATCTAACTTGTTGCAAAATAGTGAAGAGTCTTTTCCATAGGCTGTATAAAATATGGATGTAGTCTCCGTGGGTGGTGGGAAATTTGCTTTAGAGGCCAAAAGAGTTTTTTGTACCAGGCTGTAAACATGTTTATTTCTGCTGTTAACTTGGGCTCTCTTTTGGAGCCAGCCTCCAGTGGCAATTCAAGGAACTGTTCCGTGTTGGCCTTATTTATCAACCACAGTAATTGCTGCATTATATTTTTCCGACATGTCAAGCTATTCTTTTTTAAATGATTCTACAGTTAGTGTACAGGTTACAATAAGACCATGAACATTTGGAATGAGGCCATAAATCATCTCCATGTCCTTGTTGTTCTCTCAGGATGAAAACGGAGAGGTTCTGAGCCCGTTCCTTGCTGTCGGGGCCACATCAGTCACGGCATCTGCTCAAGTGGGGCGGGAACGTTTGGGGGAATCTGTTTCTTCAACTTCCTCCAACACGTCTCCTGTGCCCCAGTCGCCAGCCCAGGCCATGGCCTACAGGGGGAGGGAGGGCTCCTTTGAATCCCGCTACCAGTCCCCTCTAGAAGACTTCAGGGTGCCCCAGGAGGCACTGTTGGACCACATGGACCCACAGAACAGACAAACTAGGTAAATGTGAGGTGTTTGGGGTTTTTCATGCCTGGGCAGTGTTTGTAGGGGTAGAAGATTCCAGACATACTCCTGTCTTTGTCTTTACCTCAGGATGTTGCGGAGGACCAGAGTAGGTGGAGAGAACCGTGTCTAAAGTCCAAGCCAATCAGGACTCATTCCTGTTGCACCCCCACCCACCCCCCTCCGTACCCAGTCCCCTCTCCTCGTACTGATGATGTCACTGACTGCTGTGAACACTGTTTCCATGGAAACGCCCACCACCGCTTTGGCCTACATTTCAGGCAGCTCTCCCTCCCTCCATTCCTCTCCCCCCCTCTTTCTCTCTCTCTCTCTCTCTCTCTCTCTCTCTCTCTCTCTCTCTCTCTCTCTTCCCTCCCCTCCCCGCCGCCCATCCTCCTCACCACTCGCCTGATGAGAAGGCGGGACTCGGACACAAGAGGAGAGGGAGGGCCGCTGAGAGGAAGCTGACCGCTGCGGACAGGAAGACAAAAATGGACATTTGCAGGAGAACAAAAACAAGGCTGAAAAAGTTCCAACTCCTGACTGGTTGTTTCGCGGAGAGGCTTGTCGTCTCTCGTGTTTTAGGTGTGCACAACATTCGCTTAGTTTGGCGGTTAAGAGGAGGGAAAGAGAGTTATAAAAGGTATCAGTTTGAAACTGTTTCCCGGTGAAGTTTCTTTGCTCTTCTCTATTAGGCGTATATGAATATATGTATTTATTCCTGCTGTGCTGTTGGCTGGAGAACAGCAGCAGCTGACCTGCTCTCAGAGAGCTCCCGTCTCCATGTTTTTAATTATTATAATTATTTAAACCTTTAAACATTCATAATGTGACTTTCATTTTTTGTATGTATATGTGTAAAACACGAGGGCTCTCTACGCCTATTTTTAATGTCTAGTTCTTCTCTGCTTTGTGGAGGAAATCATGTGCCCATCCAGTCTCACTCACACCCTAAACCCGGAGGAATATTTCATTCTTTTCTTCTTTTTGAAGGCATTAGGAAGAAGTCATAGTCTTTTTTGTGTTGGAAGCAGCGAGAGAGCAGCCAGCACCATGTGCTACGCCTGCATAAACAAACACACATGCATACACGCACAGGCTTTTTTAATTTCTAACTTACATTCCAAATAACTGCACATCATTCCATTTTCCTGCATTGCAGGCGCCTTTACAAGGCAGTCTGACACACTAACGTCTTCCTCGATAGTCTTACTCCAAATGGACCCGTCTGTAGGGTATCTAACACCACACTGTGTGATACAGCAGGACCAGGGATAAATGTTGACCCAGAAGAGGTTGTAGTGTGAATGTGTGTAGTGAATAGTGAACTGTGTTCATATAGTCACAAACATTTTCTTCTCCTACCAATATTTGCTTGTGTCATCTCCCACCATGTTTATGAAGTATTATAATGGTAGCACAGTTGTCTTGTCAATCAAGAGATAGTTCATGGGGGTGCATGGTTATGGCTAAAATGATCATACTGATAATTCTGCTGGATCATTTGATTCCTTTTCATAAATAACAAAAGTGGTTTGAGGAACACAATGAACTCACATTTGAAAACATTTTCATTTACAGGGGAGATTGCAAATGTTTCACAATACTTATAATTATGGGATTAACTCTCCAGCCTTGTGTGGATTTATGATAGAATATTTCAGAAATGTTATTTTAACTGAAATTTCAAGTGTTAAGATAATTCATGGCCCCTTTATTCTGTGTTTTCTTTATTAGTTGAGCATTACCATAACTGACAGCTGTGCAACTACAGTGAATATAAAGACTCTCACTGTAGTTTTTAAGTTTTAGTTCAGACAGATGTCTTGAGTGGTTTTGAGTTTATAAGCAAAGTTTTTTTTACTGCAGCCTGCTAGTTTTTTTTAATTTTATTTTATTTGTCAACATTTGTATATTCTGAGTTCCCCGTGTTTAAAAGGACATGCAGTATTGTTGACCAAGTGAGAAGGTTTGCATTGTCGGTGTAGAGTGTAAAGAAAACATGCCATATACTCCTTGCTGGGACATTTTGTTGCACCACAAAGACATACGGGACCTTTTGTGTTCTTGCTGCCGCGGTGCTCTGGGGGAGTTTTGTCACATCACCAAGCTGCTTCCCAGAAACCTGTGAGAACTTTTAAGTTACACTGCCATAATATACGGTTAAATTGCCACTGCCCATGAGTTTATTTGTGATGAAATGTGCAGAATTTGTGTGAACAACTGGCTGACTGCTCAAAGTGAATGTCTAAAATGCTTCACGTCACAATTCATAATTCCCAGTTTAAGATTCTCATTCTGGCAATATTCATAACTGTTTGTTTGTGTAACATGGTCAGTAAGACTCCTCTTGAGTTAAATGTTGATGCGTTTTAAAGTGCAGGGGGGTTTGTCTTTCCTGCGTTTGTGGTGTGAGAGCGTGTGGAGCAGTCAACTTTAAACTTAGATGAAGCTGTATTTTAGCTCGTATATAACCAACGGTGTTATCTTTCCAGGTTCATATCAGAAAGTGTTTTCTCTGCTTGTACGTTATGACTATATGATGTAAATTCAGTATTCTCACTCAGTGTTTGACCACTGAGACACACCTAAGCCATATGGTATGATTTAAGTTAAGATAAAAGCAGGGACAGGAGTGAATACTTGAGGCCTCAACAAAAATAATTTAGCATCTTGTGTTTGCACCCCCCCCAGATTACACTTTTTGCCCCTGTGGTGGTCAATGAATGGTCTTTGTGGAGAGCTCTCCCTCTAATGCTGCATTGCTCTTAATGCTGACCTGTCTGCTAATGTCAGTGTGCCTCCATCTGTGTACACCTCATATTAAAGCCACATCATTTGCCTCCCATGCTGGGCTTAGAGCCCCTGCACAGCCACTGTACACCTACACTGGAGCTGTCATTTATTTCGACTGATCAGACCTCCTCTCAGCACTGTGGGGGCATGTATAGACCTTGTGCCTCTACTGTTCAGTTTGTTATACCTGTTATGGCAGGACAAAGTATACTCCCAACCTGTAAAGAGGTCTAATCAACCAAAATAACCAAGAGCGTCTATGTGGGTGTGCAAGGTCCATTAGTGTCTTTTGTTTTTCGCCTTTATTTTCTCCAATCTTGTCTGTTTTGACGGTCTCATTTACAATCGCCTTTCTGTAATGTGCCTAAACTATGGAGAGGAAAAGTATTCATTTTAATTTTGCCTTTCATATGAAACATATTCAAGCCTGAAAAGTAAATAAAATACTTACTACTTTATTCGATTTTGTCTTATTTCCATTGCATTAAATGTAGTTAAATATGATTATATTATACTGTGCATTTATTTTTCAGTTAAATGTTTGTTATTGCAACAGAGAATTGTTTCATCAGCTTCAGATTCTGCACCACAGGAAGAGAGGACTGAAAGTTGCGGTCTTACGTGTGTGAGCAGCTGCCTGAGAGCAGGCTGACTAAACGGTTGCAGCGCTAAAATGATTAGAGGAGAATTAATCAGCAGCCTTTTTGATGATCACCTTCAGCGTCTAGACTTAAAGTGGGGATTCTGCAATATATTGTCAACACCTCTGAACCCCTGTGCCACCGTTTTCTGATATTTCTTAGGCTAAATGATATTTGATAAAAAAAAAAAAAAGGTTAGTTGCATTCTTAAACAAGAGGCTTTTTGTTGGCTCCTGCATGACCAAATAATTATTTTCTGTATAGTCAAGGTCAGGCAGATTTTTGTAGTACCACCACCCTACTATAATTGTACACCACGAGGACTCTTGAAGCCACAAATTTATTACATTATTTTATTCTGCAAATACGATCTGTAAAAATTATACATCAAGCTAAGTATGGAACTCTGGTTAAAGTTCACAGTTCTTCTACAGTCAAATATATTTCATAGGAAAGTTCCATAAAAACAAATGTACGTACACATCAGTGACGTAAAGAAGCACTTGATGCTACAACACAAACCAGATTCCATATAGTCTACTATATTGTGTTGCTTTTTTTGTTAGAACACAACATGGTGCTTGCCCTCTTTGGATGACATAATTACAGACTTTTTTCTCTCCCAAACTGGACAATGTCCTATTTAACCAAAAATATGTACAGATAAGAAATGAAAAGTACAAAGATGTCCAAAGAAATGACATGATCAAACGGACATCAGTGCTGTGTTTCACATAAGACACTATGAACAGCCTAGCTAGCACATATAAAGTAAGCTGCAAGTATGAAGTCAAAGTGTATGAGTGCAAGTTGGTGGAAAAAGGGATTGTGAAGATTTACTTTAAGGCAAGCACCCTGTAGCCAAGAGCTGTGCAGTTTTTCGTACCCCAAAACAAACTATGAAGAGTCTGTCAACACTCCGTCCATCCTCGTCTGAGGGTTGATTTGGTCGATAACTGTCCAAACACTGAACCCCCCACACCAGATCAACATCTGCTGAGGTCCCACCACACTTTTCCCTTTTTTCCCCTCCTCCAGTTTTTTTTCTTTCTTTCTCCCATCACAGCAGGCAGGCGGAACAAACATGGCAGAAAAACGCAGTCAGCCTGGCCCCTCCTTCCACCACATCCACTCCTGCACTTCAGTCTCTACTGGAACTTCCTTCTGAGGGGAAAATGGCGGACGGGAGGATACTTGAGAAGGTCTGTGTAGCGGAGGGGTAGACACAAGGAGGGCAGGAAGTAGGTGGATGGATAGGAATGGAGGAGGGGGGGGGGTGTTAGTGGCTTTAGCATCCATCTCACGTAGTGGGGGGAGGTCATGCCTACCTCTAGGGGTGTGAGAAGGGAGAGAGATGGGTGAGGATGGTTTTCAAGGTCCATATCCATCCAGTGATCCTGTTACAACCGCATCTGCCGTCTTTTCCTCACACTACCGACACAAAGACCACCTGCGTTGTGACCCCCATCCTCAAACAAAAGAAAAGGCCCCTTCAATCGGTTCCTGTGGGAATAAAAAAATAAAAAAATATATAATAAATTCCATCACCCTGACAACATGCTCCAGAGAACAACAAGCATAAATGTTATATGATGATAAATGTGGTAAATGTGATTATACACAGTGTACAAGTGGCAGACACCACATGCCTGTTGCAGCATGTCTAATAAATGATGTTTTCATGTTTCACCTGAGAGACAATTACACATGTTATGGTTATGATTCATCTTTAATTGTCATCATTTAACAACCAGTTTTTCCCCTTTACAATCAAGAACATTATTAAATTGGATTAACTTATAGCCTAAATAGTTAGTTAACCATATTTAATTTTACTTTATCGACGATCAATTCATAAAACGATCAGTCAATCGAAAGAAAAGTAAATCTGCAACTATTCTGATAATCAATTCATGGTTTCAGTCATTTTTCAAGCAAATATTTCAAACGCTTTCTGGTTCCAGCTCCTCAGATGTGAAGAACTGCTGCTTTCCTTTGTTATTTACGACAGTAAATTTAATGAACTTTTAGACAGAAAAAAATTAGCATGAAGAAATCACCTTGGGCATGTGAATGCCCTTATTTCATTTTGTCATTATGACAATAATAGATTAATCAAGAAAATAATTGGTGGATTAATCCACAATGAAAATAACTGTTGGTTACAATGTTATTAATACTCTGCTTATTCAGTCTTATTATTGTACGTATCACACAAAAGACTACTCCAGACATGAAGACTACCTTTAGTAGAATTCACAGTCTTGTCAGCGTTGGCCTCCTCTGCTTCTGTGGCGACACCACACACTGACTGCTCCATTTTCTCCTCTGTCCCTCCTCCAGGCTGCGGCTCCAGGGGGGAGGATCCTGTTGTTTGCGGCTCATTTGCTGCGTCTGGGGAAACCGGTCTTGATTCTGTCGCAGGAGCAGCTGCCGTTTGGTCCGATAGTGGCAAAGACACCTTGGTGGAGAACCAATGCCGCACCAGGTCTGCTGTTAAACCACTAGCCTGAGCCAGTTCCTGCAACTGTGCATAAAGAATAAACTGTGTTAACACACAGCTCCACCTTAAAAGACAGGCATTGCAGAGGTTTGGCCTGTTCCATTCACCTCATTAAAGTGGCCCACTGTGACCACAAGTGAAAATTACCAGATTATGGTAAATTCTAAAAACATAGTGATACAATAGCACAATTAGAAAATGGGTAAATAAACTGCAAATATATGCTTCATAATCAAAAAGGTATGACTTTGCTTTTAAAATCAGTCAACGCTGAACTGATTTGGTTTACTATAAATAAAACTTGCATAACATAGCTACTAAAATGGCTACATTTTTTGTTTTGAACTCGAAAAAACAAAAAAACAAAAAATCAGAAAACAAATCAACCAAATTGATTTACTGAGCTGAATTATGCTGCTGCCACTGATACACACTTGTGTAATTAGGAAGTGAAAGTCAATGCCTTCCTATCAATTTGCATTTAAGTCCACAAAATAACCTAGTTAGCTAAAGTGAAAATGTGTTAAGACTCAAATCTTTCATAATAGCAGCAAAGATTTAACATTTGCATCTCAGGTTCAAGGTGTTACCCACTGAACTGCTCCAGAACATGCGTAAACACGACTTGCTTTTGTCAATACCTTTGACTCCTCCAGGCTGCCGTGGATGTCGTGGTGAGCCTGGAGAATCTGTGAGTTCCCCTTCTGGAGGTCTTCTTCCAGGGCAGTGTTCTGGTGAGCCTCCAGCCACTTCAGCTGGCTGTTCTTCTGCATGTAACGACAGTCTCCAAACCAGCGCACTACCTCGGGTCTGGGCAGTCCAGTGGCTGAGATCAGTTCATCATACTGAGTAGCGCTGGGCCACTGAGTACGGGCGTACATTTGTTTGAGCAACTGCAGCTGCTCCGCTGTCTTCTTACCTCGGATGGTTGTGGGTTTGGGGGAGTGGGATGGTTTGGGTGTCGGCGTGGAAGATTGGGATGGTTTGGGGGTGGAGGATGGAGTGGGGCCTGGGGAGGATGTGGGTGTGTTGCTGGACTGAAGCGGGCTTTCCAACCCATCACTCTCTGCTTTGCCATTGGCCTCCGTCACCTTGAGCATCTTCAGGTTTATTTTAATAGGGTTAACTTTCAGTTCGCCTGAACCGTCCTCTTTCTGTCTCTCCTCCCCATCAACTTCCATCTCCAGTCTCATTGCTCGCTCCGCCTCCTCTTTCTTTTTCTCAGCGGCCACTCTCTTCCTCCTGTCAGCGAACCAGCCATGGATCTCCCTTCTGGTCATCTTGGTCTCACATCTCAGTCTGTCCACTTCCTCTCCTGCTGGGTCAGGGTCCTGGACAAAACTGGCCTCTAGAGCCTTTAACTACACAATACAGAAACTGACAAGGTCAAAAACCTGGATGAATGCAGTAGAATCAACCAGAAAATGAATCAGCAACAATTTGGATTTTTGATTATTAATTCAAGTCAACAGTCTTTGGTTCCAGCTCTTCCAGTTTGATCATTTGTCTTATTTTCATTTAAAGATGAAGATGGGCATGTGTCACTTTATAGAATGAACAGTTTATTAATAAGGAGTACACCACTGATTCCGTACTGCACTCCACTCCATTATAGTGGACCCATGATGAGCTTTTTTTTAAACCCTAGAACACTATCGCTCAAATTCAAAATACCATCACTAACGCCAGGTGATTTTTTACCCGAGATATGTGTGTTAAGCTATCAGCGACTAATGTAGCTTGGAACAGAGAGTAGGCTACAGAGGTCCCTGGGCTAATGAGGTGAAATCCTAATTTTATTCATACAATGTTATTAATTTCAGGTTACTTTTTTATATTTAGATTAGGAGCAAAGTGTTTCTCATTTACAGAGACAAATGGCCTGTTATATATTATATAGTGTAAACCAAATTACTAATCATATCATTTTAACAAAAGACAGAGATCCTATGTGCACAGTTACACCCAAGATCCATTAGCGCGAGTGAATGAGCTAGTTGGAACTGAGAATGAGGTTAATTTTTTGTTTTACTGTCCTGTTTACAAAGACATAAGGGATGTATTTTTTTAGTCAAATGACCTCCATTTATGTTGATGTCTTTTGGCTGGATGACTATGAAAAACTTGACTGCTTCAGGAAGGGAACATATTTTGTAGCAGAGTTTATTTGCCAAGCTTGGGAGAGAAGGAAGAATATTTTGTTTAGGACCAAGCTGTAAAATAACCTGTAATTTAGTAAGGAAATTAAATGTAATAAAATGTTTAAAACGCCGCAATGGCAATTTTGGTGTCTTGTAAAGCCATGTGGGATGGTCACATGAAAATAAATCAATCAATCTCTTCAACTCCACATAAGTCTTCAGCCCCAGCCAATGCTGCATTAATCAGATTTCGTGCATCTCCCTCTGGAGCTTGAAAGACTTTATTAATGCAATTAATACTCCACCAAGACTTGTAAACAGATTTTGGTGTGCAAGTATCAGTGGAATACCCCTGTAATTGAAAAAAGTAAGAAATGACTTCATAATAACAGTCATCACATGGAAAACAATTTGTCAACCTGAACAGCCTATTCAGCATTTTATGCCCAGCGCTTATTACACACCCGGGGTACTGTCTCACCTGACGAGGTTCTCTCTCCTTGTAGCGGATAGCTGTGAAATCAGGAGACGGAGGTCTGGGGTGTCGGCGGGAAGGTGTGGTGGGAGAGGTGGGTGTCTGTGGTGTAGTTGGACTCAGGGGTGCAGAGCTGTGCTGGGGCGTTTTTGCACCAGAGTTGCTGCTGCTTTCAGACAAATCGACAGGGGTGGCACTGCCCGCTGGCGTACTTGAACCGCTCCCTGATGCCGCTGCAGTGCCAGACTTATTCTGTCCACCTGTGCTAGAGCGTGGACCTTTGAGGTTGCGAAAGTGGTACCGGCGGTCACTGAACCACTTGCGCACTTCTCTAACCGTGAGCCCAGTCAGAGTGATGAGGCGGTCCACCTCCTCCTGGTCGGGAAACTGGCTGGCCTGGAAACTGTCCTTTAGAGTGTTGAGCTGCTCCTGAGATTTCTTGCCCTTGTAAAAACTGGGGTCCAGGAACGTGTTAACGGGTGTCCGAGAGCCAGGTGTGCTGCTTGGAGGGGCTGGGGAAGAAGACTTGGAGGCAGGGGAAGATGCCTCCTCCATTTGGATGTTTGGAGAGTCACCGGTGGTGGGGTCGACATTGTCTGTGCTTATGCCAGTTGTGTCGTTTTTGTTGCTGCTACCGTTGGTATCTTTGCTCTTCTGTACATCAATGCCTGTTTTGCTGTTACTGCTCTCTGTGGTTACTTTGCTGTCACTCTTCACAATGCTGGGGTTGTTTGCTTTGCTGATATTAATGTTCTTAGCATTTACATGGCTGGTGACAGTACTATTGCTCTTGTTATTGCAGTCTGCATTAGCACTGCTATGTTTACCTTTGGCACTGCTTCCTAGACTAAGGTTGATGACACTTGCTTGACTGCTAGTGATAATGCTGCTAATGCCTCCTCTCCCACTCCTACTGCTATTACTGCTGCTAATGATGGTGCTTCCAGTGCTGCTACTGCCCACCGTCCCTACCACCATGCTGATGCCTTTGTCTGCCACAAGGGCGGCAGAAGGTCGGGCCTGCATCATGGGGCGAGCTGCCGCCTGGGGCTTAGGTGTGACAGCCAGGGCCACGGGAGTACTACTGACCTGGATACCGTTTGCCATTACAGGCTGCGTGACGATTACCCCTCCTTGGCTAACAAGAGAGCCCTGCAGGATGTGAGGAATCCCAGCAGCCCCCAGTGAGGCAGGCAGGACTGTGATTGTGTGTTGGGCTGGGCTTTGGTGACTGTGGGTCTGACTATGCGAGCTGGAAGGTGCAGTCTGGATGATAGTGTTGAACATCTTCCTCCTGGCCTCCTCGATCTCCTCGGGAGACCAGCTGATGCCTTGTTTGAGTCTCTGGGCCGTGAACCAGATCTTGATCTGCTCTTCAGGGAACTTTGTGACAACAGTCAGGTAGCAGAGCTCCGCTTTTGTAGGGTATGGGAACTTGCTGAAGGAGGTCTTTAAGAAGGAAGAGGAGTCCATGGAGGCACTGTAGGTAGGGATGCTGCTCAAAGGAATCATCACCTGGGGGGGCGGGGGAGATTATGTTATTTGATCTTTAATTACTGTTTAATAGAAACTTTGTTACATTGATTAATTAAAAATAACCTTGGGGAGACTTTTGGAGGTTGAATATGAAGCAGAAGAAATATTTGAGGAGGCTGTGGTTGGCGCAGATTGATGAAAGCCTCTGCTTTGAACCACTGAGACCACCTATAAGAAAATAAAATTCTTAATTAACTTATCTAATTTAAATAAAAATCTAAGCAAACTTCCCCAAAACAGTCAAATGAAAAGATAAAATTAACTACCACCTACCTGTGTGATGGGACTCTTGAGCACTGGTAATGCTCCAGAACCGTTGACTATCTGGATTGCTGAGGGCAGCGTGACCTTGGTCGTTCCATTGTGGACAATTGTGGGAACATGGGTGACTGTCACTGCAGCAGGCTCTTTTCTTTCAGTCTGTCTGGATGCAGAGATAGTGTGTGGGTCTGAGGAAGGCTCATCAGAGACTGGGTGAGACACCACTATCCGTTTAGACTCTGATTTTCCCTTCAGCATCCTCATAATGGGGGTTTTGGTGATGGAGATCTCGCTATCCTTTCCCGTCTCTGCCCCAATCACCAGATTCTGCTCCACCACTACTCTCCTGTCCCTCTTCCTCAGCTTCAGAGTCGTGTTCAATGTGCTGGGGTGAACCCTGGCATTATGCAAGGCCAGGCCTTCAAACTTGGGTGCTGAAACCCCGCAGCTCATGCAAAAGAAGCCAGGGTCCGCACGGAAGTCTGGGTGCCCGGAGTACACGTGGTCCAAGAACAAGTTAAGGTCGTGTGTTTCAAAGTTACAAGGCTTACAGGTGTAAGTGCCAGCATCATCTTTGACAGCATCCCCCGCCTCTGGTTTGTAAGACTCTCCTGAGTCCAGCGGGCTATGCCAGCCCCCTCCAGAAATCCTGGATTGACGGACAAGAACTGGAGAGTCCCGTTCAACCTCATCTGGTAGGTGTATGATTTTGCTGGGGATCATACAAGGAGTAGTAGACTTCCTCTTGCTGGCCATGGTGTGACTGCAGGGTGGGGAGGGTTGGTCAAATGGCAGAAAATGGGGTGTGAGTTAGAATATGAGTGGTTTCTGGTTGCCTATAGACCAGGCGTGGGGGGAGGAGGACAGCGGGACGCGTCCATAGGTCCACTTGTACCTCTCACTGCAAATGTAAAAGGGAAAACCTGAAAATGAGAGAGGGTAACACATATTAGTTCAAGTCATGGTTTGAATTTCAAGTACAAATAAGGAAAGACATGTGAGAGGGAGAACAGATTGCGAGGAGAAGAAATAAGATGGGATATCTTACACTACCCAGTATAAGCCAGTTTCCTTTCAGCTGGAAGAAAATCATGCACGGCTAGATGTTTCCAGGTAAATCATCAACAGCACAGGTGATAGTAAGACCTTGTGAAAAGATTCAACTGAAGCCTTTAAAATCTGGTGTAAATCTTTAATTTAAAAAAAAAAAAATCAAGTCTTCTCCTCACCTCCCCTGTCCCATGAAACTCATCTATTTTATGAGGGCATTCAAACAAGCTCAGTCTGCTTCTTCACTGAAGGCTCTTTTGGAGAGCTCCTGTCCTACCCCCTTCTTTCCCCTCCCCCACACAACTCTGTCTCACTTCCCCTCGTTCAGACACACCCCCACAGAGAGAGCACATTCTGTATTTTTTTTTTATAATCCAGAGGCTCTATAGCTCCACTGAACACCTTTATAAAGATTGACACAGAAATATCCATTTGTGAATGTGTTGCTTAAGATATTGTCTACATTACAGTTGTTCAAGTGGGTGGTTCAACAGATGTTCTTCGGAAAGACGGCGTTCTCGTTCAACACTGGCACAGACGGCATAGATATAGAAAAACGCAGTCCTGCATGAGGATGTGAATCTTACATTTTTTATTCTTCAAATAGATCCTTTGTCTCCATACAAAATGGCGAAGCTTCCTGTGGAGGCGTTTTGCCCTCCCTCTCACAGAGTTAGTGATGCAGCATTGGTAGGACAGCTCCAGGGTAATAACTCTCCCAATCACTCTGCACCGACATGACACCTCACGCACAGAGCAGCAAAAGCTCACAAAAAGTTAAACGGCTCAAAGAAGTTCAACAGGAAAACCCTAAAACCTTTCCTGCCCCTCCCTATGCAAAGAAACTTTACTAACAAATCCAAACCAAATGCAGCTTTTCTGGTAGGCAGCCCAAATCGAAAAATAACCTTACCCTCTTCCGATGCACAAACAGAGCAGTCCCATGCAAATGTTAAACTGATCTGGGACTAGCTTCAGGACTAAGCAGAGCAGCACCGTCTCCCCATCAGGTGAGCAGAATCAAGTCAGTGTCAACAATCAACTAACCACCCACCAATCAAATATGACTTTTTTAATGGAAAATGCTTTCTTTCTCTTGTTCCCGCAAACACACAGTCTCACTTTGCAACACAAAGGTGGTTCATGGTATATAACCTCAAAGCCCCATCAGCCCTCACCAGACTGGGGAGTGACAGATGCCCTTTTACACACTTAACTGGGCGAAGGTATACTAAGTTCACTTTCCTGCATTCAAAAGCTGGCAACCTCAGTTTCTATCAATGTAAGACTTAGGTAGTAACTTCATGAGCATTTATCAACAGTTTAATTATCTAATTTTCTTCACAACTTTTCTGGAATTTATAAACCTTGAATTTTTTCGCATCTAATTGTTTTTTTTATTTGATTTTTATCAGGGAGAAACAGAAAGTCATTTCAGCAAGTTACACACGTCCAAATTCATGATTTTGCTTAGCTCTGTATAATTGTACTTACATATTTTCCAAGCTATTACTGACCTTTTCACTTTACAATGTACTGTATAAAATAGGAACATTCGAACAAAGAAAGTCACATTTACTAATTTTTCCATCAAGATTAATAGACTGGTACTTCAAGCTGTGTAATAGAGGTACTTAATGCAGTTAAGGTCTCCGTGATCTTATATATCTGATCCATTTTGACCACCAACTCTTAAAATTCTCCGAATGCAATTTTAGAGCAAATGTCAGGGCGCACTCAAACTGTCCATCCGTACCCTCGCCCCGTGCTTTAGGGTACTTGCCCCCCTTTGTGGTTTTTCTGACCAAATCTGCAGTAAACACTCCACCTCCGCATCCCACCAACGTGAACCTTTCGCCGCCATTGTTTTAAATGTCCGTGCATGGTCTGTCCTTCTTTTTTCTATGTCCAAACAGGCGCACATAAAATGAGGTCAGAACCGGACCGTGACCGCCAAGCGTACCGCGCCTAGACGCACTCACAACGGTCAAACGAACTAGACTTTAGCCTTGCAACATACTCGGGCCCGGTACGGATGGACAGTGTGAGTGCGGACTTAGTCTCTCCATGATGTAGATTTCGTAAACAATCCCTTTCCAGTCTTCCAGTGTTGATGTGTTGGGTTGTAGCCATTTCCTTGTTATAGCTTTCTTTGCTCCAATCAATAATATCTTCCTTAGATATTTGTCTGCTATTGATTGGATATGTAATGCCATGGTACCAAAGCCTGTTCAGTCACCACTGAGAGACTCTTTGGACCTGGGTGTGAGGGGTTAACAAGCAAATGAAGTTTGTGACTGTGAGGGGAACGTGATGCCCCTTGTTCCCCCGAGAACCCCCTAAAAAGAGTAACTGCCCTAAGTTTGGGTTGTTGTGCACCCCTCCTACCCCCCTGCCATTCAGTTCTACATCAGGGGGCACCTCTCTGCCAAGGCAGGCTGGTCACATGACCAACAAAAGGCTTATGGGTGGGCAGTCTCAGCCATCCATCACGTGGTTCTAATGGGTGTGGGTGGGCAAGTGAGAGGAGAGGAGAGTAGAGGAGAAAGACAGCAAACGGGAGAGGATGGTGGGGGATGGGCAGCCGGTTTGGGGTGAGGAGGCAAGGGAAGGAGGGGTGTTAACTGTCATGGAGGAAGCACTGAGGTGTTTCAGTGAGGAATTTTCCTCCCCGATACCCCCCTCCAACCAGCCAACACCACTCCACCCTGCTAACCCCCGCTCTTCAACGCCCCCTTCTTGCTCCGAACTACAATCACAGCCCTTGCTTGCTTCCCCTTCCTCCCTCCCTCCTCACAGCAAAGCCTGGAATGTTCCAACCCGAGCTCTTCAGCCAGTGGACATAACCTAAAGTTCAGCTTCAGTGTCTGTATGTGCGCGCACACACACACACACACACACACACACACCTCAGGGTCATACAAAAAAGTGAACACGTAAAGTGTCGCAAAGTATTTAAAATGTCCACATAGCAACAGCCAGTGAGACTGAAAAGTGCTAGAATGGCGACAAAGTTCCCATCACACACTGATGTGATGCATAAGAGAAAAAAAAAAAAATCAAGAACCACAACTGTGTCTGCAGACAAAGGTTTTGCCTCTACAGGGTGAGTAACCTTCAGAGACCCACAGGCCTCAGACAGGTGAGGGCCGAAACAATGCACAATGCAAGCTGAGCTATTATCGGCGAGTCGAAAATGGGCAGCTCATGTCTCAGCAATGCCAAGCTCAGACGAGGTCTATTGACTCACTGGTATGAGCGCATCGGCCGCTAACTTTAATTTGAATGCTGCACATACGTTGGCTGACCATGTGGTGATGGTGGGTTTGTGTCTGTTATATGTGTCAGCATTTGCATGAGTGGGTTTCCTGTGAGATTTAGGAGTAGAAAGAAGGGAGGTGGGGTGGGCGCTGGGCGAGGGAGCATGTGTGCTTGCGTTTGTGTGTGTATGTGGCGTGCGGGGGTGGCTGCCTACATGCCTGTGTGTGAAGCTTGTTTACTGAGGTAGTGAGGCTGCCATTTTTTTCTGTGTGAGAGTCAGAGATCTCCCAGTGACACACAAAGACAATGTTTTTGTCCTCTTGAATCAAAACCTATATTATCTTCGCCTCGTCAATGGCTCGGCACAGCTTGATTTCCTTTCATCCCTTGGCCTGACTCTTGTCTAGGCCGGGGCTATATCCACTCAGAACAGGCCAATAATAGCACACACACACGCACGCACGCACACACACACACACACGCACGCACGCACGCACGCACGCACGCACGCACGCACACACGAAATCCTACAGCTTGGCTGCAGAGCGTAGCTGCATGCTAACTAAACTACTCCTCACCAAGCTGAGAATACAGGTGTAATGTTGATATCTACAAATTGTTCTCTAGGTGTACAACACAGGCAACCTTTTCCTCTCTTGCTCCGTTTCTTGCTTATACTCTTTTTTTCCTCCCTCTTCCCCTGCCTCTTCACCCTTACTCCCCCTCCCTCTCCAACCGTCTTTACACCCTCTGCTTCCTTCCCTCCTTCCCTCCCTCCGTTCCTTCTTCTCCTCCCTCTCCAAGCAAGTTTGGCCCAGGGAGACAGGTCGGCAGCGCCACTGGTGTGTTACTGTCCCCATGGCAACCACCTCCTACCCCCCCCCCCCCTCTCTCTCTCTCACCAGCTCATTTCTCTAAAGCACATGCGTGTGGGTAAACACACATGGTTACTCAGACCTACACGCACAAACACATCTTCTATGCCATCCAGTCCCTGGCTCTTGCTTGTTTGTTCCACACACCCCTGTGAGTGGTATTTGGAGAGTCCCTGCCCTGCTCCTATTTCAGTGCCTCCCTCACGCGGTGTTGATGTCTCCTGGCTAGGTGTGGTCGCCGTCACCAAGGCACGCTATTGGCCGGGGGTTGATGGCGTTTGTTCCTGTTACTGGGGCGGCAGTACCACAGTTTTTTGTGTGTGTGTGTGTCGGGGGTTGCCGAGTCGACTCCCTGCATGGGACCACGTAAGGAATGTGGACTGGAAAGATGCCAGTTCGCCTCCGGGCACTGCAGAGGTGCCTTTGAGCAAGACGCTGAACCACCAACTACTCAGAATGCCATCCTGTGAGGCAGCCCCCTCACTCTGACATCGCTCCATCCATAATGCGTTTGTATATGTCCTGGTCATACTCGTGTGTATTTGGGCCTGTGTGTGTGTGTGTGTGTGAAAGTAAATGACAGAAAGATTGAAAAAATGAATTTCCTCTTGCAGGGAAGTATACCTTCTTCTCAGCGCTCAACTTCCTGTCCAGACATCTACCTCGCTCTCTGCAGCTCTTGTGTTTGGCATTCAGGTCTCCTGTATTCACTGTGGGCAACACAGGCATGGATACATTTGGCAAATGTTATCTCTTTCCCCTATCTCCAAGAGTATTCAAGCTAATTATAAAGTCTACACCAAAACAGAAATCCTTCGCCTTGCTTTCTTCCGTCCCAAAACACAAACGTCTTGCCAGTAACTGAATTTCCTTTCCACTTTAAAGACAGACATGACTCCAACTAACCTCCTCCTGTCAATCAACTCCAGGGTTTCACTCACTTAAGCATCTGCTGACAAACACAGCTCACCACTCTTACACGCCATACATTTTTTGTGCATCTGAACTTTCCACTACCATTTCAGTCATTATACAACACTGGCAACAATAGTGAAACCTCAATGGCCGTGTTCCTTCAGTGTCATTCCATCTGCTCTTGAGTCCCTCTTGGGCTGCTCTCAGGTCAGGGAGCGGATGGCTGCGTGGGTTGCAAACGGCTACATAGCTATGGCCATTGCCAGTGCATGCGTTTAAACTGGGTTGCTGAGAAGGGAGGGAGAGAAAAATGGCGGAGCACCATGCTCTGTGCTGTCCAATCTAAAATGGCTGACATCACAAGCTGTTAACCAGCCAAGCAGAGCAGGAGGCTGCTACTGCTGCTGACCCAAACCTGCTCGCTCTGGACGTGTGAGTGGATCAAACAGCTCTCTCCCACCCAACCAAGATTGCGAAAATGCTCTTGAGTAGCATGCTGACTCTGTTTTTTGTGGTCATACTTGGTCAGGATCTGGAATTAAATAGTCAATACTTAGGTCAAAAACTCACTGATGAAAAGTCATTACTGAAGGACTGACACACACATAAAGGTTTGCTCAGTTTCATTCAGTCGTCATTAGATTGTTTAAAAAAGAAAACTGGAAAAGAGGAAAAAAGATTCTCAAGATCAACTGAAGCGCAAGGCCAAAATAAGATTTCACTATGTGCAACTGATTAAAGCAGCAGCTCAACCTGTGTCAGAGGCAAACCTAAAACTGAGGGAAAGAAATGGAGAAGGAGAAAGGGGGGGGGGTGGTGGTAAATGAGACTGTTCAATGAGATGCACAGCCACTGAGCTCAAGCATCACCACAGCAAAACTATGTAATACAGCAAGACGGGGCATAATAATAATAAAAATAATAATAATAATACACCTTTGTATCAATTGACAAATCCTACAAAAATTCCACAAAGCCAAATAAACAGTTGTTTTTCTCCATTTTTATCATCAACACAACCATGGAAACAGGCTGTGGGTAATAAACAGATAGGTGGATTAGGCTGCTTGCTTATGCCTGGGACTCACGTGGACATCAGACACAAACTAGCTGTCTGGGAAAGCGTTGCTCTAATCCCTGAAGTCACACACGCATGACAACACTGACAAAATAAATAACTAAGGCACATCTTGCTGACTGTTAGGCAACATGGAATAAAGCATGAACTTGCATGAGCTTATGCTGGTGATAAGTTTAGAAAAGTGAGTCCGCATTGATTTTAAATCAGTAGGTGAACACAACCATTTAATCTGACAATAAAATTATATATATGTCTAATAACATAAGGTCGTGGTTCAACCATAACAAATTATTTGCACACTTTTCATAGAGCAACTCAAAAACCTTATTAGTCATGACTGATCAACGTGATTTCTAACTTCTCCATTCATAGCACAGACTGAATCAATTCTGCCTTAAATAGCATTGGTCTGACTTTAATTCAAAGCGACATATAATTGCTTCTATTACATAAAACAAGTCATGTTTGTGAAAATGAGAGCGAATAGCGTTTTTTTTTCTCTGTGAAACGGCACAAACAGAGAGTGGCTGCTGAGCTGTAACGTGAGTCCCTGAGCGCAGCAGCGTCAAACATTTCCGAAAATGATGCGTGTTCATCTTCCGCTCAAGTTAGGCGGAGTGAGCCACAACTTATGGGCTTGTCTGCGTTATAGGTTTTAAGCATTGCAACCAATTCAGAGTGGAGAAAAAGGCAAGCCCCCAGCCCAAAACACTACTCTCTCTCCTCCCGTTGGCTGTCGCCATTTTAAGCAGGCGACATGCAGCTGGGCAGCACGGCTGAGCCAAAGCGCAGCCCGCAAAGGTAAGGCTTCACAATAGCTCGCACAAGTTTTGGGGGAAAGGTGGAACACTTTGTGTTAATGTGTATCATAAAAACCACACTCACCTCGCTTTGTCGGAGCTCAGTGTATAAAAAAGTTTACAATGATATGGGCTCAGTGGAGCTGCAGGAGGTTGACGGGAGGTTTGGGCTTCACTGATGGTAACTTATAGGTGTAAGCCCCTCTGTCCACAGGCTGGTGATAAACGTGACAATGGAGCCTGACCGGTTCGCCACCACGGCAGCCCCCTTTTGCGCTTGTTTATTTCGAGTGGCTCTCAGTGTTAAAGCAGGCAGTGAAGGGGAGGAAAATACGACCGACGTACCGGGGGAAGATACGGACACGTGACGCAGACGTCACTGACGGTGGAGTTGGCGTGAGAGCTTGAGCCCCGACGTGCAGAGAACACGAGTGAGTCAGACATCCCGTCCTGACTTTGACCCAACAATACATGGGGGTCGTGGGCAGGTGTTAGAAAGAGACAAAAGCCTCCCCGGTGTCCCGCTTAAACGTGATGTTATGACGACTCACACCTGTCCCAGGTGACCTCTTAAAGAGATAGTAGGCCTTCAAACATGTCAGAAGTCACCCTTCACCCCCAAACACCACTGTACATATAAAGATCATAGACCTATACTTATATACAGAATTATAAAAACATATATGAATGCTCATTCATTGTTCAGTATGTAATGCGCCTTTCTGTTTTGCCTCCAATTCCCATCAAGTATGCTATTAATGATGGCAGCTTCATTATATGTTGCACAGGTACACAGAACAAAACAACAGTAATATAGACTACTTGAATACGAAGGACCAACCACAGGTTTTGTGTCAGCTTGTCTGCGATAATTAGCCTATATGAAAAACAAGTATATTTTTGGAAAATGCATAGCAATAAAAACTAAAGAAACAAATGTGCTACAAGTAGATTTTGACACAGGGCAGACATTGGAATGAATAACATCTCAGTTTTCCTGCTTTGCAAAGTTATCCAGTGGGCCAGGTAGACCCCTTGGTGGGCCGGTTCTGACCCCAGGGTCATATGTTTGACACCCCTGCTCTAAAAGATTCAGGGCCACAACATTGTGTAATAATGCAGTATCTGTTGATCGTGTTAAGCTGCTTTAGTGGTCCAAATCCCCTTTCAAATTTGCACATAGTCCACCTGAGGCTCTTTTGGGGCCCCAGACTGCTGTGCTCAGTTGGTAACACATCCTTACACCGACACATTTAGTATATTTCTCAAATGGAAGTAGATATTCTTTGTTACCTTTACTTGTTTTGATAGCACAAGTAGCATATTTTTGAGGGGAATCTGCTGAAGTAAATGTAAAAGCGCCTAACAAACTACCACCTGAGTTACACCTTTCACAATAAAGTTATTCTTCACAAGTGTTGATGGAGTTTTGAGCACTTCAGAATATTTTACATATGCATGCAAGTGGGAAGGTGACGTTGTCCCTTCTCTGGCTACAGTAAATATACCCTATAAAATCCCACCCAAGTCAATGGTGCTCTGAAAATGGACCACGGGGAAATAATGGTTCTTGCTTTTCCAACAGAGAGTAGCACAATATTTCCCAAACATCTTAGAATCAACTCCTTCTGCAGAAAGGATTATGCAAAATAAAAAGTTACTCAGTTGCAGTAGCAAGAGCACATGTGGTTACTTTCCGCCGCTTCTCATAGGAATTTGAATATCACAGCAGATAAAGCTTTCCACTTTCCTGTTACTGTGAACGAACTGCCCAGTATTAAAAAAACATAATAAAAGACTATTACTGAGTTTCCATTAAACTGTTTTTAAAATGCACACATGCAATTGGACTCATTTAAAAAGGTGATACATTCTTCTTGAATGACTCAATCAGGAAGATGCTTAGTGGGTCAGTTTCAACCTTCAAACTGAAACTGAAATACACTTTATGTATCTCATATCTAGGTGGTTAAGAATGTATCCATAACTACACTGATCCCAGCAAATCGAACAGAGATCACGACAAAATACATACAGATATCCTGATAATATAATCTATAATCCTGAGAAATACATAAAGTATCATCAGAATCCATTCCGAAGTGAGAGAACACTGACATTTTGTTTCTGTTTCACAACAATGTGGGAACCACTGTTGGTTCATTATTGGCCAAATCACTCCATTTACACCTGTTTAAAAAAAAAAAATGTAATACAATTGTGGTTATCTCAAATCACAGTGTTCATCAGGCGGATGGAAGTAGGTAAGACTTTCACTGACCGGAGTGAAGCTCACCATCATGAAGGAAGCCCTCTGTTGGACAGCCGAGAGAATGACAGAAAGAAAAGTATGCAAGTGAGAAAAATGGCCACATTTAATATAATTGTTTCACACATTTGTTCCATTGTTGTTGGTTTTGTTGTTTAAATAAATGCAGCAGCTTGATCAGTTTATTCAATATATATATATATATATATATATATATATATATATATATATATATATATATATATATATATATATATATATAACCCTGCTTATTGTAAGTGTTGATATACTTTTAGGAATACTGGATGTCAGAATATCAAATATATTGGAGCATCTATGTGGATGGTTGGCTTGTGACACCTCAAAATTAAGTATTGTTTCATTTGAATAACTACTAGAGGCCTGAAGAAGCAACATTTTCCAGTATTTCACATGAAATAAGCAAACATCAGAGGGAGGTTTTCAACATTTTCAATAATCAGTAGTAATTTTTAGCCCTTTTTAAGACATACATGCTTAAATGATTTGGTCCCAGCTTCTGAAAATGTAAGCACTGGTACTATCTGTTTTTTTGTTTGTATTTGTTTTGTTTTTTGTCTTCTTTGAATAAACGAAACATCTCGGGATTTGAACTGTTTGCTTGAAAAAAGGGAATTTTACAAAACAAAATATAACGAAAATAATAATGAAAACAATCATTAGTTGCAGCCCCAAAGTAATGTAACTGATGGAGATAACGTTTCAAATTGTAATATTTCATTTATTTTTATTTCATGTGACTTAAAGTAAAAACACACCATGATTTTTTTTCTTTCATCATAGAATAATTTGCTTTCCTTTTTCATTTACATACTGAATAATTATGCTTATTATAAACTTTATACAACCCTGAGGAACTTGACTGAAGGCGTTTACAGCTCTTCACCACCGGGTGTCGCTGTAGTTTTTCATCACTTTCTGACACTTGCGGCGCAGAAACGTCGCACTCTCTCATTGGCTGCTGGTGGCTGGGGTCAAACGGTATTGCGCATGCTCAGATGTTTTTTTTTCGGTTAGAGACCGAAATCTGTCAGATCAGCGGAGCGAGCATTCCCTTAATACCATCTAATATTTCACAGTACTTTCTTCCCCTAGTCTGCGCTAGAGACTTACATCTAGCTCGAAGTATCGTAAGATTTGGATTCCAACTTTTCGACGCCTGTAGACGAAGGAAAAAGCAAAGAATGACGAGCAGTTTAAAGCGGAAAGAAGAAAGTCACCAGCTGAATGGGGGTGTAAAACAGCCCACATGGAGCAAAGCCTTCAACAGTACTGCTGTCTGGGAGGAGAAGGTCAGTCAGCTGCCCTTTAAAATGTAGCCCAGCCGTTACACTGTCGCCATTAGTTACCTCAAAGTTCTCAGTGCCCCTCATTTGTTGCCAGGTGTTCACGTAGACGGCTGCAGAGCTAGCTGCCATGCTAAGGATTAATGCCATTTGGCTGGGTTAGCTGTCAAATCTAAAGGAATGACTTATAATAATAAAAATAATGCTGGGTTTTTATCTCCTCCTACTCATTTGAACTCAAGGGATGAAGGTAATAATATGCCTTTTTAAAAGAATATGCCTTTTTAAATTTTATATTGTATTCTTTCTCACTGAAGTCGTTTGCTTTTTTAGTGGTCTAGGGTTGCAACTTCGTATTTTCATCTATAAGTTTAATTGTTTTTGATTAATCGATTAGTTGATAAGCTTAAATATTTTTTTGTAAATTACTTCAAATCATTTTTCCTCAACACTGCATAGAATATACTTCAATAAAATTGCAAGGGAAATTTGTGGAGATATCTCTCATATAAAAAAATGATGTATTTCCATTATATACCACATTATATATACTGTATATGGATATATATATATATATATATATATATATATATATATACTGTATATAAATCCACAGATAAACATGCTCAATCAAATATTTTGACTAAACAGCGAGATGTTTCACAAATATATACAGTATATTGTGGTAGGGGTATACTAATCCATCATGTTTGATATGACAGATATCTCCCCTTGCATTTTTGACTGTTGAGAAAAATATATTTTTTAAGTCATTTATAAAAACAAACAAAAGAGGGCTTGCTGTGTCTTCATTTGCTACAGTGAATATGACATTTACCCAGAAGAATGATTGCATTAATCATGTCAGAGATGGATGACTGTAAATCACCCATGTTAAAAAAAAGAAAAGAGAAATGTCAAAAGTCAGAATGTCATTAATCTTAAGTGATGTCCAATTTTCCAGAGTCATCTCAGCAGTACCAACAGGCCACCAGCCAATCACTGTTGTACATTTGACAGAGTGATATCAATATTCTGTGTCTGAGTGTCACATCACGACAACTAGTACCCCTGTTGACATCTTTTAAAGGGGGAACAGACTTTGACACAAGACAAAACATCAGATTATGTATGTTTGTGTTTGTCTGTGGGTTTTTGTTTCTGTTGAAGGAATTAGAGCTGGACAAGCCCTGATCACCTGCAGATTTGGACCTACTTTTCCGTCACATACCCTAAAATCATTTCCTAAACAGGAAACACCAGAAAATTAAGGGCATTATACAATACCAATGTTTTTAGCATGGTGGTATGCGTAAGTGAGTATTGTCATTACATCGTTTCAATCAAGTTATTTTTTATTTAAATCAAGTTTCTGTATTTTCTTTTACAGGATGAGTTTTTAGATGTGATTTACTGGCTTCGCCAAATTATCGCAGTAATCCTTGGTGTGATATGGGGAGTTGCACCGCTGAAAGGATTCCTGGGAATAGCCATGTACGTATTCTCGACAGCCTGTCTCAACCTTATATCTTTGACCCTTAGAGGTATCTTCATATCTGATTGAACCAAAGAAAAGACTGAAAATGTAACTTATTCATGTTTGTTTTGTTAGATTCTGCATCATCAACGCTGGCGTCCTGTATGTATACTTCAGCAGCTTTCAGCAGATCGATGAGGAAGAGTATGGTGGCACGTGGGAACTCACCAAAGAAGGCTTCATGACATCTTTTGCTCTGTTTCTGGTGGGGATGATATAATATTCATTGAATGATATATACATACATATATATATATATATATATATATATATATATTTATATATATTTTTTTTTTGCAAAGTATGGCGTATTCAGTTAGACTGTCTTTAAAAATGGAGGTTTTGGCTGGAGATGATTTACAATCTGTGTTGTTGTTGTTTTATGCTTACTTCAGTTTAAAATTCAACAAAACTTCATATGTTTCATGCATTTTCTTCTTGACCAGGATTTTGATGGTTTGATTTTCATAAGAAAGATTACTAAAAACCTACTTTTTTCAGGGGATTTTTTTAAAATGTTCAGTGTGTTGTCTTGTTGTAAATGAGTCTTGCATTTTTGAAACAGTTCAAACTATTGCTAGAAATGCCAAATTCAGTTGTTCTACTCTGTGTCGACTTTATCAGTTAATGGGGTAAAGGGAAACGTGCTGTAATCATTGAGTGGACATTTTTAGGATGATGATCTAAAATGTCTCACATTTCATGATTCTAACAACGCTGGCATAATGTCACCCCAGTGTTGTTAAGATAGCATGTCGGTCAGATGTGTGCGTGTTCGCGTACGGTCCCTTTTTCACAGACGGCCCTCTGACTACCGTCGCGTTTTAAGACCAGATTCTTGTTTGATTTTGGGTTTAGTCAGTTTTTTTAATTTTTCTTTATTAGGTAAGCAGATTATTAGTCAGCTGGTGTTTACCACTATGACAATTTTTTTGTGAAACGTATGATTTGATCAGTGGTGTCTAATCATGTCTGGGTTTTTTTTCTCGTTACCAGGTGGTGTGGATAATCTTTTACACAGCTCTACATTTTGACTGAGAGGAATCCATAGGACACTAAATACGAACATTCTGTTGAAGTAACATGTCAAGACAGAGGAACTCCATGGCTTGAGGGGTGTCAACACTCTGACATACAGTATGACTTTTCAGTGTGCAGTGCATCATGGGAATCCTAGTTTGAATTACGAGATCCTGCAAGACCACCGTGATGACCATGTTCAAATAATATACATCTCTAATTTGGGGGTTCCTTTTTAAGGCCCCCTCCATTTCACTTCCCATACGTTTATATTTCCTGCCACATTTTATCGTCATCATCTCTGACAAAACACTAACGAATAGTTCAGATGAGATTTGTTGCAGTTCTGTTCATGATGTAAGAGTAGCTTAATATAAATCAGAATAAAGTTTTTTAGTTTTTGTTCATTAACTACAGGGCCTTTTTTTCTGTTTCTTCTTCTGAAGAATGACATGAATGCAGATTTTTGACTGTAAAAAACACAACCAGTATGTGTATTCATCCAAGTTTACAGCTCACGAGCGAGTCACTTTAGTAACAGGAAGTGGGGAGTAAAAACAACAGTGTTGTCATAGAGTTGCTAGGGTTCAATCAGTCCATGAATGTGAAGTGTTACCTTTTCAATTTAGGGACAAAAACACCACATTGGATGTATAAAACTACCAGTAAAGGATTGTTCATGTGGCTTCACTGTTAAATCGCCACTCTGAAATTTCACTCCAAAATTATACGTTTGCCGAAATAATCAGTTTAAAAAAGTAGCATGGCAGCAAAAAATATTGTCTGTGGTTTTAAGGGTGGAGTCATCTTTTTTCACTCACTGGATATGAACATAGCCTTTTTGAATAAAATCTGTTAATTATCTCTCCTAAAGGGTCTGGTGTCCAACAAATGTGAAAAGTCGTAGCCAACCGGAGCTGAAATCTCACTTGTGCTAATTTTAACATCAAAAACAAATGCTGGTTGGTATACACATCATCTGACATCCAACCCCATGACCGTATCTGCCAATAGAATCAACGCACTGTTACTTCAGTCAGGAACTAATCTTAAATTATCTGTCCATCCAAATGATTTTCTCAAAGCAAAGAGGGAGGAACCATGCATGCTGTATTCAGATGCAAATGTTCACAGATCTAAGCTATAACTGCTCTGTGCACTGCCATGACTTGCTGTTCATAAATCTACATGTCATGTGTTAATGGCATTAGTTAGGAGGTTAGAAATAATTTAAATTTATTTTCTTCTCACATGTAGCTTCCAGATCAAAGTCTTACCTGTTGTTTTGAAATTAATTTAAACTTGTGTGTAAATTCTGTACAATGTCCCTTGTCAAACCCACCGTGTGTTACACAGATTTATTTGTACTTATGTTATATCTTATTTGATGTAACATATTTTTCAGTATTTTATAGTGAAGAACTTTTAAAGACAGTTCTTGCAACATTATTGTAATGATACTGTTATTAGATACGCAGCGGGTGTTTGAAAGGATTGTATTTTCTGATCAAATCTTTTGGGAATCATTAAACATGGGCTTTATTTGGCCTCCATTTTCAAAAAGATGTTATCAGTTTTTTATTGAACTTTAGAAGATACAGGTATTTTCGTTATTGTCAGATGATTAATTCCGTGATTGTTGAAAGATTGCCATGTGCCTTCACCTTGGACTGCAGATTTTCCTTTTACTGAAATGCATTGTGTTGAAATTCGATTTCTCCATCCCCATATTATATAAACACATTTTTGCCAGCAAAAAAACAAACAAAAAACAGATAGTAGAAGTGTCAAAATAAATAATACTCAGGGTAAGTCCAAATTCTAATATAAATTATTAAAGTGGAAGAAGTATTGAGAGTCAAAGTAGCAATACCATACAACGAAAACTAAAAAGTGAAGTGTTGCATTTGTAATTTTACTTATGCGAGTACGAAACAATTTGAAGCAAAATGTACTTAAGGTATTGAAAGTAAAACTAGAAAATGCATTTCCTGCAAGAGATTCGTGGAAATGCTTTAATGCTACGCTGGGAAAAAAAGCTTAATGTTTGCAAAAAATATAAAAAAAAGTGAATATTTGAAAAGAATAAAAAAGATCAGTCGCCCCATGTAAAGGGCTGAAGGTGCCCCCCCTGCCCCCCCCCCCCCCGAAACAATTTGAAGCAAAATGTACTTAAGGTATTGAAAGTAAAACTAGAAAATGCATTTCCTGCAAGAGATTCGTGGAAATGCTTTAATGCTACGCTGGGAAAAAAAGCTTAATGTTTGCAAAAAATATAAAAAAAAGTGAATATTTGAAAAGAATAAAAAAGATCAGTCGCCCCATGTAAAGGGCTGAAGGTGCCCCCCCCACCCCCCCCCCCCGAAACAATTTGAAGCAAAATGTACTTAAGGTATTGAAAGTAAAACTAGAAAATGCATTTCCTGCAAGAGATTCGTGGAAATGCTTTAATGCTACGCTGGGAAAAAAAGCTTAATGTTTGCAAAAAATATAAAAAAAAGTGAATATTTGAAAAGAATAAAAAAGATCAGTCGCCCCATGTAAAGGGCTGAAGGTGAAGGTTTCCCTTCTGTGTAATCTAATAAAAGGCTTGACAACTTTGAAAAAAGTAAAAATCTTTAAAGTAAAATCCATCATCAGCTGGCAGAATGCCCCCGTCAAGAGTTGGATTGCTATTTATATTATCATGTTGTTGCCAGTATTTTCATTATCTTTATCTCAATTAAGCGGCAAGTTGTTTGGTCCATCATGTCGAAAAACTGTGAAAAGTGTCCTAAAGCATAAGGCGAAATCCTCAAATGTGTTATTTTGTCCACAACTCAAAGATATGCAGTTTACTTTTAAAGAGGACTAAAGAAAACACAAACATTCCCATTCGACAAACTGAAATCACAAAAATGTGCAAATTTGAACTACTTTTACTCTCGGTGCATCATATGTTGTATGATGGTCATATTATTTGTTCTGATCGCGTTAGATAAATGTTTTAAGGTTGAAATCACAATATTTCTCTCGCGAAGAAGGTTCTAATGTAAAAAAGAAGCAAAGTACAAGCACCTCAAAATGAAACTTACTGTAAGTAACCTACTGTACTTTGGTAATGTACTTGCGGCCACTGGTTATGAGACATTTTTCACATATTTTATAACTTTGATTTCTTTGCATCTGTATTCTTTTCCTGGTAGAGATGGGCCCAAATACTCCTTTTATCCTTCTCCTTCACTTATGTTTGACCATGTTTTGCTGCTACACCTTATGAATCAGTTCCGTAGGAGTCAGTGCATTTATTAGTGTATTATTATTAATTGTATCATTTGAACTTTGTTGTCACCTGCTGGAAAAATAGCAGAAGTTCAGATAACTTGCAGCTTTTTATCAAACGCATTGACATCATTCATAAAATAAGAAGAAAGCACAAATGATGACGCCATCTACGCGGAAGGGGGGGGGGGGGGGGGGGGCATAAAGTGACGTAGAAGCCAAGATGGCGGCTCCCCTTTCCACGATGAAATTTTGGAAGCCGGGTAAGTAGGGGGAAAAGGGAATACATGAGGATTTAGTGTGATTTTTCGGGTTTAAATGTATCACCGTGCAGCGTGTTAGTAAAGCCCAGTCGGTCTCGGTTTCACTTTTACCGCGTTTACCGGAGCTGCGTGATCTCTGCAGCCGGTGGAGTTCAGCCCGGGTAACGTTAGCTCTGCGGAACAAAAAGTATAACCGGCCAAAACACACAGGCTTTGAAACTGAAAATACGACAGATACGTGAATACAAGCAGTCAAAATGGCACTAGTGAAGGGCTTCTAACGCCTTCATTTTAAGTCCGTGCATCGCATTAAAACCTTGGCTGTCATCCTCTCAAATCCTCAGTCTGCTTACATTTAAATAAAACATCTTATCTTCACTTTAACCATCTGCTCCGCTCCAGGGTCTGAGGCTCCAGGGATCTCCGAGGAGAGGCAGCTCAACACAGAGACCACCGGTTCCCCCGTCATCTTCAACCCGCACACAGCCCTCTCCATAGAGAAACAACGACAGAAACTCCCCGTTTTCAAGGTTTCACATCTATTCTGAAACACGCATGAGTGTGTAACTTATACGTGGGGAGTGATTAACGTTTTGTTCATTGTGTCCTATTCAGCACAGAAACAACATCTTATACTTGGTGGAAAGCTTCCAGACTGTCATCATAGTTGGTGAGACAGGATGTGGGAAGACAACGCAGTTACCTCAGGTTATTATCATTTAATCCATGAAATATTTTACAAAAAAACCCTGTAAAATGTCCAGCATTTGTTATTTGCCTACTCTAAAAGGTTAAAATAACCTCAACGTCACATGAATCTAACGCAACTTTACCGCAGTGGACTGATACCCTTCATGTGGCTTAACTCCCACAGTGACCTTGTCTTGATGCTTAGTAGCCTTTTTTTTTTAGCAGGGTTTGGTCCACATCAGCTAATTTGCGCAAAGTCTGCTGTTCTGTAACATCACTGTCTCTCTCACGATGCTCCTTTTTGATCTACTTTCTCTTTCCATCTGAATCCTCTCAGTACTTGCTGGAGGCTGGCTGGGCAACAGAGGGGAAGGTGATTGGAGTGACACAGCCTCGACGTGTGGCTGCTATATCTGTAAGACCTCTACTGATGTCCTTAGTCAATGTTTGCCAATGTCATTTCACTGCAAGACATTTAGGTCGCACTGAAGATCCCATATCAGATTCTATATTTCCCTCCTTTTTCCTGCTGATAGGTAGCAAACCGTGTAGCAGAGGAGCGTGGGGCCCTGGTCGGACATGAGGTGGGCTACACCATCCGATTTGATGACTGCTCTGATCCCCACGCCACAAGGATCAAGGTATTTCTCGCCAGATTCAATTCAAAGTCAGTAAATCTTTATCGTACCTGGAGGGCAATTCAGAAGTAATAGCAGACATTAAGTTTGCAAAGTGCAATGAATATAAAAGTGCAAATAGTAGAAAATCTAAAGTGGCGCAATAAAACAGGGGGACTATATAATAGTTGATGGTTGATGGCAGCAATTGTCTTAGGAATGAAGAATCCTTGAGCTCTGGAGCTCCTGAGCTGAGGGCGCTGTACCTCCGTCGAGAGGGCAAGAAGGTGGAACTCCTGGTGCCAGGGGAGGGAGGTGGAGGTGGGCTTTTTAAGGAGGATTTTTTAGGGCTTTATATTTAGTTTTTCTTAGAGCAGCTGAAGAGTGACAGGAAAGGGGGCAGAGAGAGTGCATGCACCTAGGCCACTGAGCCTATACTGGACATGCACTGTAACCAGTGAGCAGTTAAGTACTGAATAGTTGTGCCTGTGTTTCAGTTCCTTACAGATGGCATGCTGGTGCGGGAGATGATGGCTGATCCTCTTTTGAAAAAATACAGGTACGTTACTGTTATGAAGGCATTATTATATGTGTAGTTTTCACAGCAGATATTATGACTACTCATAGAAGAAAAGGCACAGGTGTGACTAATAACAGTAATGATGGTTTTATTTGTGTCCCAGTAAGCCGTGACAGTAAACCAGCATGAAGTATTTAACCAGATTAGTTTAGATTAGTTCACTGACTTTAAAGTAATTCAACACATTTCATGCCGAGGGTGCAAAATACACAAAATGGCCTTTACTGTGACATGGCAAAATTTCCTCTGTGAAAAGGCTAATTGCTTTTGGACATGTCAACTTTTTTGTGTATTTAAAACTGGGTTGTATTTCTCTTATGTATTTATTATGCTGTTATCCTCAGTGTGTTGATGCTGGATGAAGCGCATGAGAGAACCCTGTATACAGACATAGCCATTGGTCTACTAAAGAAGGTAATTGTAACTGATTCTGTCAGTAAAAAAACCCAAAAAACTTTACTATCCATGAAATAATCCTAAAAAGTTGTGATTTATTTTCTGTTGTAACCCTGTCTCTGCTTCTCTGTTCCCCACTGTGTGTTGTGTACTCCTGTTCTTCTCCAGATTCAGAAAAAGCGACGAGACCTGAGGCTGATTGTGGCCTCTGCCACTCTGGATGCCAAGGTGACTGCATCATTAAGATGAACAGATATGCTTGTTTAGCGAGAAGTAGAGAAACAAAGACAGACTGAGAGGAAAAGTTGATGTCAGGTCAGATCACATTGTACTGACATCTGCGATAAACTGATGAAAGACGGACACAATCAGGCCACGACTGTGCTCAGCATGAAACAAGTCAGCTGAAATGCCATATCAGACATCTACTGAACTTTTTTGTCTAAAAGAGTTTCATCTACACATGCACATTATTTAGTTATACTGCAGTGGTAAATTGCATACTTTTTTAAGATGTCAGAAAGAGGGCAGTAAAACATTGGGAAAATACCTGTTAGAAAGAATTTTAAAGGTCCCATATTATGCTGATTTCATTAGGTTCATACTAGTGATGTTTTCTCTATTTACTGACAAACGTCACCTTTCAAGATCTAGAGATGCCTCACTATGTTCCCTTTACTAACTGTAATATCTCTTTCATCTAAAGAAATTCCACGACTTCTTCAACCTGAACGAGTCTGGGGATCCCAACAAAGACACGTGTGGAATTCTGACAGTGGAGGGACGCACCTTTCCAGTGGATGTGTTCTACACTGTCAGGTAGTCAACACGCATAATCCAGTCTGAGGAAACGGTGTATCATTTCTAGAATTTGTCCATAACTCTGAAGTGTCTTTTGTTTGTGCTCAGTCCTGTTCCAGACTATGTGAAGGCCACAGTGGAGACAGTGATGAAAATCCATGAGACGGAGGATGACGGAGATGTCCTGGCTTTTCTTACCGGGCAGGTTAGTTGCCATATCTTTAAATCTACTCAATCTTTATTTGACATAAGGCTGTAGATTGCATATAATTACACAAGCATCCCATTTGTTGTTTTATTACTATATTGTAGCATAGTCAGTCTTTCTGCTGTGTCTTTGTTATCTTCTTATTATTGTCCCTTGTATTATTCCCTTTAGGAAGAGGTGGAGAAAGTGGTGTCCCTTCTGCAGGAGCAGGCCAGGTCCCTGTCACGATACGGCATAAAGAAACACCTGAGAATTTTGCCCATGTACTCTGGTCTACCTTACGCGGATCAGATGAAGGTCTTTGAAAGGACGCCCTCCTCAGTTCGCAAGGTAAATGTGTTGCCTTAGTGTTCAAGTTTTTATAGAGAGAAGAAATTAAATGTCATTTAACAGTCTGGGAATTTTACATTTCTACTATTTGGATTATATTCCAAAATCCAAGTAATACAAAAAGCGTTCTGGTAGTCAGACGGAATTGCCATTTAATTTCTCTTGGCATAATTCCACTTGAATTGCAAAAAAACTGAAAATGAGTTGTCATGGATACCTTTTTGCACAGCTAAGGTTGTCACGCTACTAGAATTTTAAACTTCAATTAATATAGTATAAATAAAAATACTTAACCCAGAAAAAAAAGTCCATGGCACATATTTCTCTCTTTGTTTTATTAACAACCTGCACACAGTTGCCAACACACAGTTGATTTTCTTTCCTGCTTTTTCATTTGTGCAGCCTAGGCCGGAAAATCGGATTGCAAATCTGCTTTTTAAAGCTTCTGTACTTTTGAGACTATCAAATGTGAATATCATGTTGTTTTGAAACACAAAACAAAAGTATTGATACAACCTTAATCACAGCCCATATGTGTTGCACCTTTCAAGGATCCCTTTTATTTTACATAAGCAGAGATTCTAATAAATAGCACACACAAAGACGTAAACACATGGCTTCCAGATATTGCAGGTAAATCAACCACATGTTCTTAATGAAAATTATGAGTGGAAGACCACATTGCTGTGCAGTCGTGTTATTTTCAAATCATTTGATTTATTCCTTATGTTTCTTCCAGGTTGTGGTGGCCACTAACATAGCTGAGACCTCCATCACTATAAATGGCGTTGTATTTGTCATTGACTGTGCATTTGTGAAGCTGCGAGCGTATAACCCTCGCACTGCCATTGAATCGCTGGTGGTTACTCCCATCTCCAAGGCTTCAGCCAGCCAGAGAGCTGGGAGAGCCGGACGAAATAGACCTGGGAAATGCTTTAGACTATACACAGGTATGTGTTAGTTTGCAGGAATGGAAGAATGATAAGTGTTGCAGAATATCATCTGTAAGAGGAATTTTGCTTTGTTAATATTTGTGGCAAAGTGTTAGTAGTTTTATCCTCCTCCCTCCCCCTGTCTACCTGTCACTTTGTCTTTCCCTCCCTGTGTTTCTTATTGCCTCTGCTCCTTTCATCAGAGGAGGACTTTGAAAAACTACCTGCCTCTACTGTGCCAGAGATGCAGCGCACCAATTTGGCCCCTGTCATCCTGCAGCTCAAAGCATTAGGCATTGACAATGTGCTGCGGTTCAGCTTCCTTTCTGTGAGTAGCTTCTTTGCATCCATGGGGTGGCTGTGATGTGTTCACCCACTGTGAAACGAATTATACTTTACATTTTAATTAGCGAGAATGGCCCCTGGGCTCGAGGGGGGAAATGCATGGAAACCATAAAAAGTAATGCAGTCATTGTGTGTTTGCGCTTTAAAAGATGTGATGACAAGACTTCTCAAGTATACCAGTTTCTCATTTAATTCTTTCTTTCAGAGCAAATATTGTAATTGTTGGATTTAACATGCATCTTATTTTTTTAAATAATTTGCAGCCTCCTCCAGCTCAGACCATGGTTCAGGCTCTAGAGTTGCTCTACGCTCTGGGAGGTAAGAAACAAGGCTGTCAGCAGGGCTGTACAGTAAAAAGGGAAACTGTCCTTCAACTGCAAGATTAGCGTTCAAAATTCTGTGTCGGCAAGTGTCTATACGCTAACGTGTCCTTGCACATGATGCAGAATCTTAACCAGTTCTGTGTCTTTTGGCAGGTCTGGACCATTACGGACGTTTGACCGATCCTATGGGTGTGCGGATGGCAGAGTTTCCTCTCAGCCCCATGTTTGCCAAGATGCTCCTAGAGTCAGGAAACTTCGGCTGCTCCAAAGAGATTGTTACCATTGCAGCAATGATGCAGATCCAGAATATATTTGTTGTGCCGCCCAATCAGAAGAAAGCTGCTGTAAGTGAAAACAGGCTTTCAAGAGAAGCAGATTGTATATTTGCTAGAAATGCTTTGTCAGCATAACAATTATCCAATTTCTGCTATCTCACGCTGCAGGCCCGAGAGCACAGGAAATTTGCAGTTGCTGAGGGAGACCACCTTACCATGCTGAATGTGTATGAAGCATTCATTAAGGTACAGCATGCGTTAATATACGTACAGTGACAGCGATCACAACACTTGGGGTTTGCAAACTCAGCAAAAGTCAGGGAAAAAATGGACTCTGTGCAATACTATGAAACCTTTTCCTCTGTCCTGCAGCACCAGAAGAGCTCCCAGTGGTGTCAGGAACACTTCCTTAACTATAAGGGTCTGCTGCGGGCTGTGACAGTACGAGAGCAGCTCCGGCGTCTTATGAACAAGTTTAAGGTGCCACGGACTTCAAGTGAAGGTTTGTATGTGTTATGTTTATTGAATGTAGGAGGAGTTGTATCAGCTGAGCAGACTCAGTGAGTGACACGTTCCGACAAGGTAGCGAATGTAGCTGGTGTTTTTAATGGTATAAATGTGTGCTGCTTTGAATGTACCCGTCATAACTAAAGTGAAATGGTCATCTTCATCGGTCTTTCTTTCAAACAGGTGACCCTGATGTGATCTTGAAGTGCATTGTACATGGGTTTTTCGCTAATGCAGCCCGCATTCACCATTCTGGTTCCTACAGGTGAGAGTGCTCCCAGATATTTATCACTCTTCCGTTAGATGTCTTCACTTTTCTCAGCATAGGAATTATTTCACACTCCACATGACTGTCGTATTCTTTCACTCTTTAAGGACTTTGCGAGATGATCGTGAGCTTCAGATCCACCCCAACTCTGTGCTGTTTGGAGAGAAACCTCCAAAATGGTCAGTGCATTTACTTCTGCAACAATATTACTAATGTTGTGTCTTCTTTTGCTCCCTTATTCTTGTACATTCACAATGTGTGGAGAATGTACATACATTTACAGTACATACATTTATGTGCTCCAACTTAGAGATCCTATATTATTATTATTATTAGTGTTATTATTCTAAAGCAGGTCATGGGGCTATATAAATACTGTGAAAGTATCAAAATACTCAATCCACAAGGAAATGTAACAGCTCGTATTTAGAAACTGTGACTTTAAATGAGCTGTCAGGATTTCAGTACAGTATTGGTGATTTAGCTATACTATATACAGGTAGGAAGTGCCACTACAGTGTCGACAGTTATTCCCCGGCTGCATTGATAGTGCAGGGATGCCGAGAGAAGAGATGCGACATTACGTGTAAACACTGACCAATTAGAGCAGACTGGGCTTTTACAGGAGGGGGGCTTAAAGAGACAGGCACTTAAATGGAGCATTTCACACAGAGTTTGGATACAGGTATATTCAGACAGATGGTATGAGAAAAATAATGTTTTTTATTTTACATTAAAGCTTGGGAAAGCAGTTTGTTTTTGGCGTTGTTGGGGAAAAAATCCATAATAATCATAATAAAACATTTTCAGTCGTTTTTCTGTCTGACAAACACAATAAAACCACAGACTGTATTAAACGGAATAAAACAGTGTTTCAGAGATGGATAAATATTGCTAATAGTTCTGCCCTCTTCTAACCGCCTACAAAGGCTCACGGCTGCGGATGATTCAAATTCATGTTTCTGTAGAGCCTCAACTCACAGTCTGTCATCTGAAAGAGCTTTACAGTCCCACAAGTTTGCAAATAAAACAGGACGATAATCCTCAAAGCCTCAGCTCTATAGAACAACATTGGGAAGAAATGAATGACAGTACTAAGGATCTAAGGATAGAGAGGGGAGAGGGAGAGCTGCAGGAAGAGGTCTTACTGTACTTTAAATTCTGATGTTGTTTTTGCATTCTGCCTCCCCCAGCCTTAAAGCATATAAAGATATAATACAGGTATGAACCTAACCATGTTAAAGCTACACTCAAAGTTTCTTATAATGTCTTTTTTCCAGGGTTGTTTTCAATGAAGTGGTCCAGACAGCAAAATACTACATGCGCGATGTGACTGCCGTTGAGTCGTCCTGGTTGGTTGAATTGGCCCCTCACTTTTACAAGCAGGCCAAGGTAGGTCAAAGACAGAAACTCCAGCTTGTTATTATTTGTGAATGCTCTGAAAAGATCAGTTCACCGAAGCCCCTGATATATCCTTGTTGTGATTTAACATCAACTGTTTCCTGTCCCTTTTCTCTTTTAGCATGGTTCATTGGCTAGCAAGAGGTCCCGGGTCCTGTGAATCTTACCATCTTTTCATTGTGTTAAGACAGGAAGACTCATTGAACTAAAAGGAGAAACAACCTCTGAAATTGCCACTGTGCCCCTCTCCACCTCATTGTATATAAATGTGTAATATATATTTATGGTCCATGTCCACATGCACAACCCCTCCACACTATGTGGCCATGCTGGAATGGGATTAAGTCAATACATATTTGGTGTTGACTTTAACACAAGACTTCATTTGAAAGCATCTGTCTTGCTTTTTGTCGGGAATGTTTATACATGATCTGCGAGAGTAAATGGTGATGAATGTGAGATGAAACCAGGCTGTGTCCAGTCAAGTGTGGTCATGTACTTCACTTCATTCATACTTGTACATAGTCAGAGTAGGCTCAGGTCCAGGGAAGGGCTTGTGTGCCACAGGCCCATCCACACCTGGTTCTTAGCTTCATTATTTTTTAATTGCTGTATTTTCCTGCTCCATGATAAATAATGGAAGAAAATTGTCTTTTGAGAGACTTATGGCTTAGTTTTTTCAGTTCATTTACCTCCCCCTTTAGCCTGGGTGCCTTTTATGTTTTTAACTGGTTCACTTTATCTCCGATTTATTTTTGATTTCTTAACTTTCTTAACTTTCACACGGAATGTAGTGGTATATATTTTCAGGAAGGAAACCCATGTCTTCATTTATAATTTTCATCTAACAATGATACTGTGAAAAGACCGCTATACTTTTGATCCCCCATTTTCCATTCTGTATTTGCCACTTAACTACAGTCTAGTGCCGACATAGTGGCCTTGTCACCAATCTGTGCCAGTTTTTCTTTTATCAGCCTATTTCACATTTCATTTTCAGATGGAATGTGGAAATACACCCCAGCATTGTTAATGAAAAGCTGTGAAATCAAAACTAAAAATAAAGTGCCATTTGTTCCTATGATGGCATAAAGTGCATTTAGACATGCATCAAGAGCCTCTGTAGCATTTAGCCGATTTCAGCCATCACTGTGTCCATCATAATTTACCTCTGTGTGATTAAGTTTTGAGGAAGACCTTATTGTACTTTTTGTTCTCTGATAACTTCATCTTCATCTACCAGGTGCTCAGTAAAATGGCCAATTGTTGGTGATTTCCATTCCATATTAGCTGCATGTGTTCGACATTTCCCGCTTTTGTTTTTATTTCTACTTTATGGCTTTGTTTGTCTTCAGAGATATTTGGCCCTGAATGCGTCAGTGAGCAGTATATAAAAGGTTTGTCATTTGCTTTTAAACCAGTAAGTCACCTAATTTTCACTTCTACCTGCATGGTTTTTCGTAGATCTTGTTCTTGAGGTTACTACTATACTGTAGGTAGATTCAGTCAAGCTTTAACCAGACCACAGAACAACACGCCATACCGTAGATACGTAAACCAACTCAAATTAGATGGCTATACAAATGAAGTACCTTTGCATGTTAAATGGTACTCTAATGTAGAATATACACTTAAGATCACCTTGTATGACTTATTGCAAATGAAAACACATTGACTAATCCTTGTTTGTGCTAATACTGAGTATGTATGCAGCCAAAGCAGTAATGTGTAGACCTGTCTAATTGCTCACCTCTGAGATAAAAAACTGTCACCTGCCATTTCTTCCTCACATCTCCAAATAAAGCCTTATTGTCATGTACCAAGTGTTGGCTTTTAATTTATTTATTTTTTCTCACCAATTTTACTGCTTTTGTACATCAAATGCAGTGTGCAAGTTTACCAGGAGGTGTCAATGTTGTACCACAAACTGTGCCTACTTCAAACGATTCAGAAGATCATCAGTAAGTAAGAGGGCATTTATGAGTGTTTAAGAACAGCCTTAGTTCCCCCTGTGATAAGCATGTAACTTCAGAATGATCGTTATGATTTAGGTTTATGAGCTATTAATGGATTTAGAGGTGCAGTATGGTGAACATGAACTTGGCCCTAACTGCAGTGATCTGTAGCACAACAAATACTTATACATATTATTTGCACAAATGTGAGAACATGTTAACCGTAGGGTTAGCCACTGAAAGTTACGCAAGATCCACTTTGTATTTATGAAGGGTTCCTGTTTCATGTGCTGTTGCAGCTCAACAAAACACAATATTAACTGATAAGTTTTGTGCTCCAAGGTTGCATTTTTTTTTTCTAAATTAATGTTTTTAATCAAATTATCACAGAGCAAAGCTGGAGCTATTTAGTATTCTAGCATAGACAGGCCACAAAAGCACAATTAAAAGCTTAAATGGTTAAGCAGCAGGGGCAGGCTCATCTGATCTTTAACCCCTAATCCGGGGTCGGGTCGCGGGGGCAGCAGCTTTAGCAGGGGACCCCAAACTTCCCTTTCCCGGGCCACATTAACCAGCTCTAACTGGGCCAGTGTGGAGATATAATCTCTCCTCCTAGTCCTGGTTCTCCCCGAGGCCTCCTCCCAGGCGCCCAGGGTTCATCCTTACTAGATGCCCGAACCACCTCAACTGGCTCCTTTCAACGCAAAGGAGCAGCGGCTCTACTCCGAGTTCCTCAAGGATGGCTGAACTTCTCACCCTATCTCTAAGGGAGACTCCAGCCACCCTCCTGAGAAAACCCATTTCGGCCGCTTGTACCCGCGACCTCGTTCTTTCGGTCATGAAGGGGCAGGCTGCAGCACTTTAATATAAATATAAATGAGTGAACATTGCAATGATACACATAAAAAAGTTTTACTTAAATTTAAAACTGATACACAAGTTGTAAATATACATAAAAGCCAATGACAGGACGCAATACACCTTTCGGCCATCAGTGGGAAGCACTGAGTACGTCAGTTGCTAAGCAGCAGAGTACTGATGAAATAAAAGAAAAACGTGCCACATTTTCGTGTTGTGTTATTTCTTCTGCTTGACTGACTTGAGGAGTCCATCTGCTTATACGTATGTATGTCCATTTTTTTTAAAAGTGCGTCAGTGTGTGCAAGGTGTGTACAATTTGTTAAACTGACAGTTTTTTTGTCTTGAGGTGCACTTAAGTAAGCTAGCTAGCTACTATCCCTGTAGTTATGTTACCTAGCCAAAATGTAGGCCTATATGGTCAGCCAAACTCTGTTGCTGCTGTTTATTTGCATTAACCTAACCTTTATTTAACCAGGTAAGTTGCATTGAGAATTTAAAATCTTTTTTTAGCAGCAGTACAAAGGAATTTCAAACATACACTAAAATAAAACAACAGATAAAACAAGCATATAGTAACAAATCACAATTCATGGTTTATAAACTACATACATGCAAACCTTAAAACAAATGCGACAAACAGACCGTAGCCATATATGAGAGAAAATGAGTTGTCCAAAACAAACTAAAACATGAAGACATTTTCATGTTAGCGGGTTGTACCGGCCTTCACACAGCACTGGGTCAGATTTCATCGTTAATAAACATGTTTATTTGCTCTATGGCTCTAAACAAGAAGACTGTTCAGACATCAAATACATTTTTTAGGTACCGTCATTTACAGGAGGTGTAAGGAGTGAGAGGTCAGTAAAGAAGTCACTTCAGTCATGTTGAGGCTTCTCTCTCCATAACCAATGGAGGGTAGTTCGCCAAAAAGTAAATGTCATGACTCCATCATGCTTTTGACTCCATAGTTGACTCTCTAAGAAAACTTGGAGGGAAAAATTGGCTCCAGGTATGATTTCACTTTGCCAGTCAAGTTATGCTTGTTTTAGTGTGTTTCAAAATGTATCTATATTTAATATTTTGTAGAGGCAGTTGTTGT
Organism: Echiichthys vipera; assembly: GCF_963691815.1. NCBI lineage: Eukaryota > Metazoa > Chordata > Actinopteri > Perciformes > Trachinidae > Echiichthys > Echiichthys vipera. The sequence goes on along the minus strand of NC_139834.1, from coordinate 14,872,697 downwards.
TCATCAGTTCCAGCACAAACGTATGTTTTCAGCTTGCACTTAGGGCTGCTTTTTTGTGCCAGCTGATATTTTGGGCATAATTTAGGTTTAGTATTGAACGTCGTTGGTAAGTGATGTTTCTCAGATACTAGAATGGATTAATAAGATTATTCAGAAAGATGTGGAGTTTTCATAGATGAATGAACTAGTGAGGGAGATAAAGGCAGGGCGAAGTCCTTAACTACATGCAAAAAAACGGTGTCACCAGTGTCAGCTGGATTATGCACACAACACATAACATGCAGCTAGTCACACAAAAATGTTACCATTGTCTAAGTTTATTTCTGCATACTGTGTTGAGTATATATGGTAGCTGTGTGTCGGTGAATGACAGACAAATTAGGAAGTGCTTTGGATAAAAGTGCTATTATATGCAGCCATTTACCATTTGAGATAAGTGGGCATTTCAGGAGATGTGTATCTCTGCTCTTCCAGCTTACGGTTAATCGCTTTAAACGCCAGTCTCTAGTGTCAGCGGTACGGCTTTTTCTTACCCCACTGACCTACACATTTAACACAGCCAGCCCTTAAAAAGAAGGTTTGGTGATTTCTGCTCCCACAGAGATAGCTAGAGGCATTCAGGAAAATCAGAGTTGCATTTTTCTGTCTGGCCAGTGGCATAAGATACTTGTTAACACTGACAAATAACAAGTAAAGCCTCACTAATAAATCAGTTTGGATCTTGTCACTGCGTATTCTGCAGTTGTTTTCCTTCGCAAAGTGAATGCATTCCCATAGTCTTTTAGTAGAAATCAGTGTAACATGTTTTATAGGTGAATCCCTGAGTCTGTGTTGTTGGTTGAAGGAAGATGCAGCGTTCCTCGGGGATAGAAGAAACAATCACACACAGTGTAGGGAAAGAAAAGGGGTGCTTATCATCATAGTGCAGTGAATGATGCTATCTCTATAGGTGACATATCTAAAAATGTGCAAAATATGGAATACACATTTATTCTCCCAGGGCTTGACAGGTTACCTCAGGTAACCAGGTTTGTGTTACCATCAACTAGAGATGCACCAATCCATTTTTTTTACGATCCAATCCGATACAGATACCTGGGCTGAGGGTATCGGCCAGTACCCGGTACCGATCCAATACTACCCTTGAATAAATGAACCGTATAACTTAAGGCATCAGGCTTGACATAAACATTTAGCCTTGTTAAAACAAGGTTACAAATTTACACAGATATAAATGGACTTAATATTATTTATTCACAAATAACAAAGTGTACATTGCCCGCGACCCCGACCCCGGGATAAGCGGAGGAAGATGAATGAATGAATGAATGAACAAAGTGTACATTAGCGGCAAAAATAAATAAATAACACTTCCATGTAAAGTGCTCTGCAAACAGATATTTTAAAATGTAATAAAATAATAGCAGCTGTGTGAAACCCAACAAACAATGGCTAACTTAACTTGCTGTGTATAAAAAAAAGAAATGACCCGATCGACCTCATTAATCCGATATCCAATCCAGCTAATTAGTCAATACCGGAGCCGACATCCAATCCAGGTATCGGATCGGTGCATCTTTACCATCAACCAGTGTATCTGGTCAAGTTGTGATCAGTGTTTTCCTTTTTTTTTAACTGTATAATTGGTCCTTGGTGATCTGTTGCCTGGGTAAATTAGAGTTGTCAAGCTAGGGCTTAACACTAACTTTTAAAAGTGGTTGCCGAAACAGAAAATATGTTTGCCTTTTTAAGTCAGTTATATGTTAGCGATTAAGCCCCTATGCAGGTGTACATAAGCTTAATAATGAAAATATAACATTAAAAAAATTAAAACTTTGAGCAAAATTCTAGTTTGTATAACATATATACTGTAGTATAAATTAGATATAGGTTGGAGATCAAAATTAAACTCAACTCATAAATACTTGAATAATTCTGAAATACTGTTATTTTTTATCGTCCATAATTTGATAGAATATCCACTGTGGCTATACTTCTTCTGTCCTACCATGTTTTTTTTTTAAATAACCGAGGCACTTAAACAAAAACCTTAATTATGTGAAAAAAGCAGTGAACAAAATTAGAGAACAGTAACCATTGTGTCAGAGGAGAAGATATTAAACAATGTTTGGATTAAAAAAAATGAATAGGAAGTGTAGAGGCCACAGCTTTAAATGACTTCAGGACATCACAAGATCCTCACACTGCTCTGGTTTGATCTTGGTCCATTCTTCTTGCAGTCTCTTCCACAGTTCAGTAACTGTAGGGGGTTTCTTAGCCAATAAATTGTCACCAAGGATTTTCCAGAGGTTCTCTATGGGGTTTAGATCTGGACTCTGGGCCGGCCATTTCATTGTTTCAATATTCTTAGCTTCAAGGAACTGCTTCACCTGTTTTTCAGTGTGACAGGGGCATTGTCTTGCATGAAAATTGCAGGCTGATTGGGAAACATTTGCAATGAATGTATTGCATGTTGCCGAAGGAGGTTCATGTAAACATTTGCATTCACCCTGCCATGTAGCGGTACAAGAGGCCCAACTCCTGCTGCAAAAAACATCCCCCAAACCATGACAACTCCTCCTCCAAATTTAACTGACCTCTTTACACACTTTGGGTTCAGTCTTTCCCCAGTCCTACGCTGAACATAATGTTTCCCATCAGACCCAGATTAAATTAATGTACTCTCATCACTGAAGTGCACTCTGGACCAGTTCTCCTCTGTCCACACGACATGCTCATCTGCAAAGGCAAGTCTCGCCTTTTTTTTCTTTCTGCTGATGAGAGGTTTGGTCACTGAAGAATGGGCTTCCAGTCCAAATTGTCTTAAATGATGACACTATGTGCCGAGACAGATCCTTGCCCTGTTTAGCACTGAACTGGTGAGTAACTCCAGCTGCAGCGTATCCAACGAATGCCCATTGTGAGAGTCTTCGCATAATCCTGTCCTTTCGTGCACTTGTTTTACGTGGATGACCGACCTTTTTGACTTAAATTAATCTGTGCCCCTGTAAAGTATCAGATAAACCAGATAAATAGGGTGTGTCCAACAATTAAGTAAATTGTCACCAGGTGCCAGATTAACACCAATAACTGGGAGGTATCGGAAAGTGAAAATTTTGCTCCCAGCTTTTTTCACAATATAAAGGTTTTTGTTGAAGTGCCTTGGTTATTTAAAAAAACAGGCTAGGGCAGCAGAGGTATAGCCACAGCGGATATTCTATCAAGTTCTGGACAGTAAAAAATAACAGTATTTCAGAGTTAATCAAGTATTTATGAGTTGTTCTCTAATTTTGATTTCCACTGTAGAAACTTCCTCAATAGAAAGATAGATGGATGGATGGATGGATAGATTGATAGATAGATATGATAGATAGATACACAGCCTCACATGAATACATTATAAACCACAACATTATTACATATGGATGCAGTTACACCGTGTAAAGCACATCTTCACCAGTGAGGTTGCACGTTTTGCATGTTCAGACAAGCACGTCGTGCAGTGACACTGTACTAAACAAACAGCTAACTATTTACACCTTTTATCCATTACTTTTAGCTCAACTGTTTAGCCATTACTTTTTGCTAATATTTTGAACTGATCAGTCATTACTTTAAGATATTTATTCCTACACTTTATTAATTACTTTTAACTATCTGTTTAAATTTCTGAACTCTTGCATAACTGCAAAATGAAGCGTTCAAATGTTATAGATGATATTCAAATCATAATTTAAACTTCTTCATAGTAGTTGAACTGCTCCACAATGTTTCCCCCTGTAGCCCCTGGCAACAGCAGAAGTACCCCTGTTTGGGAATCACTGCCGTAAGCAAGTGATGCAAACTGAGTTACAAGAACTGTTGATTATCTTAAAAGAAACCAATTAACTTTTCTTTTTATTAAACATGAATCTGTCTGTTATTCACAGTGTTTCAGTATGTGATTTTTCTTATGGGTCTTGCCTGTCCTGTATTTTAGGTGGCTCGGAAGCACATAAAACAATGCTCAATCTGTCTCTGTGTCGTCTGATGGGATGGAGGCTTTTCCCAACCCGATGTCTTAAAGGAGGACAAAAACAAGTAAGAGAAGAAAGGCTTATTATCTTCATGTGTTTTTCAGTTCCACTCAGTTGCCCATTAGTGTTGTGCAACCACATACAGTACATGCGAGGTGACAGCCGGAGGTATCAGTGATTAATCACTTGCATGAGACTCGGACGTGGCAGCAGTTTGAACAGGTTGTATGTATGTGGTTGAGTGTTCCTCACCATATTTCAGTGCTGTCAAAAAATCATTGACATGTTCTATCCAATTCAAAGAATGTTTAACAGTTTTAAAGGGTTTGATGGGAAAGTAACTCATGTGTGACTTATAATTACCCCCTGTTCAAAGTTTGTACATGTTTTGAAAGAAAACAGCGGGTTAATATTTCTCCCCTCAATGAACAACTAGTAATAAGTGCTTTTACCCCTGTTTTTTTTCCGTTAGAGGTCTGTTGAAGGGGTTCACAGTGTGTAGACTTCATCACACATGATGTTGGTGTAAAATTGTGCGATAGGACGTTATAGTGACCAAAATGATCACAGTATTGTTAAAATGTGCTGAAAAATGTTTAAAAAGTACTTATAGACACATAAGTAGGAAATCACAGGAAATCATTACAGCAAGTCTTATATTGCAAATTATGACCGAAGTTTGGTAAAATGTAAACACTGATAAAATGTGTCTGTAACTTCAAACTCAAAGTATTTTTACCTCCACACTGTACTCAGCTGAAGTACTTAAGTATATTTATTTACTGTAAATTTGTTGTGTTTTCACATTAAAGTGCAGTTCACTGTTTCGCTGTTTGATGCCTCATGTTCTCCTCTGTGGGTCATACAGATTTGCTGTACTTTTATCTAAACAATTATTAAATATTTAAACAGGTCAGGAAATTTTAGGAGGGCATTTGGATAGCTAGCACGGTTTTCACAAAATCACAGTTTACGTTTTTTTTATTGCAATTTTCAGACATTTTCAGATTTTATAATGGCTGTAAATGGGATGCGATGTTCAGAGTCTCTAAATCTCTAAAAAAAATTGTTCTATCTTTAACAATTTTTACTTCATAGTTTTCAGTTTTTTTGACTGGGAAGCAGGAGTTTGAGAGGTTAACGAGTTAGCAGTTACTGTCACTCACCATGGCAACCTTTTGATTGCAGCTGGTTGAGACACAGGTGATTGAGATGAGCTAATTAGTACAGTTTGACAGACACACAGAGCGTAGTTTTTGATTTTCAAAATAAAAGCACAAGATGGTAACTTTATCATAACAGGAAAGTCAGCATGATCCAGGCTTTTAAGAATAAAGCCCCAGAATGTAACAGTTTTTTATCAGGAAACTCTTGAAGAGGCTATTTAAAAAACAACTCTCACTATATGTTAAGAGAAAACTAGGGATGGTTTTTTCTTTTAATTAAAGCCCCAGCAGGTGACTATATCTTCATCTGACTACTGAATGTAGTCAACACAGACAAATAAAGTAAGTAATCTTCTTTCATTGCTTACTCTACATTTTGCATCTTTCATCCCGGGGCCGTTTTGTTTTGTCCTTTAAGGTAGCTAAGCACTGGTGGCATTTGCGATATTAACAATGCCTTGCTGCCTGTTGTGACAATTGCCTTTGCTCAACCTTTAAACTTAATTACTGACTTAGTACTGGTTATATAAGCAGTGTGATGCAAACCAAGTATCAGCATGGGTATTAATCAGGCACACAGTCAAATTTACTTGTGATATTTTCTAATTAATTATTTCATTAATTTACATTATTTTACAAATCCCCGTTTTGCCTCATTAACACACAATCACATAATGCTCCGTACATGTTTTGTGGATGTGATTATCTCTTGGAACATTTTTTCATAGCATGAATGAGAGGTTCTATTTCCAAGTAGCTGTGTGCATGAAAAAAAATCTAGGAGATTTCAAGCATGGGAGGAATTTTTACATTTGGGAGGGAGGAGGCAATCAGTAGCATGGGACTTGCAGAGGCCTCCTCGGGTGACAAATTGAAAGTGTCTCGGTCTAGTTTATAGCCCTGATCAGGTCAAACGAAAAATATTGGAGGTCTGGGTGAGGAGACAGGCCCGCCTGGTGCAGATAAATGGACTGATCATTTCTTATTGAGAAACAATTCCTAAAAGGTAGTTTACTGTGTGACTGGGGAAGCGGCGAGCGGAGAGCAGAACACGCACCCACTGCTCCCTCCCTGACCCTTCCTCCACTGCCGGAATTAAATGGATAGAGAGAACGCGTGTTTCTGATGGCACTCCTCCGCCAGAGAGACACTCCATTTGTTATGAAGTAGGGGTTCTGATGAAGTGTAGGGAGCTCCTCTTTCTTTTTCCCCCCTTTTTTTCATCCTTCCTTTCTCAGGCACTACAAGGCCGGCCTTCAGTCTGCTTCACATGAAATGGATGGAAGGAGCCGATTGAATTTTACACTCCCCTGGTCATGATTAATGTGTTTGGTGTGGGGCGTCTTGGCAGTGAAACTCGGCTACCACTAGCTGGTGCTCAAGCTCTCCCATGGCTGTAGCCTGATAACGTTGCAGAGAGGCAGGGGGGTGGCTGTTAAAGCTGAGCAGTTTTGTTCAAGAAACCGGTCCTTTCATAGCCCACAACCCCTTCAACTCCACTCCCCTTGTGTTAATAGAAAATCTCTGCTCTTGCCCACTCGCTCGTTATTACTTCACGGTCAGTTTCTCAGTGTGCTCTGTACCCAGTGTTACTTGGCAGGCTGTGCTGTAAATGTCAATTTATCATTTAACCCATTGTTAAAGGGTGAGAAGACTAATAAAAGATGCCAGGTCATGTTATTGAATTCCTTAACAGAAGCTCATGGTGTCGGTTTACTTATTCAGACTTCTTGTGTGGAGCTGAAATTACACTGGATTACTGGATTTGTTTTATTAGTCTCTTACAGCAGGTTAAAAATGTTAACAGCAAAGTCGATAGTAATGTGTAGAGTACGGAACAACACAACACAGAGAATTACAATAACTTATGATTCTATAAGACATGAACACAGGAGTTTCCCAGCGATAAGATAATTGTATCATCCTGTGAATTAGAAAATTAAGTCACTTTCGGAACCTGGACCCATCCAGCCACGGCTTATCTAGACATCTTCATGGTATCTGGTGATAAGGGAGCCATATTTAATGGCAGTAATGGCAGTAAGGTGGGAGGAACATCCTGGATTTACAGAAGTGCCTTAGATGAGAGCTCAATTAAGAGGTAACTGAGTGGATGAGCCAGACTAAGCAGGAATAGGAGCAGGTTTAATTTTGCATAAATAATGTAGGTCTGAGAAGAGAAAAGGAGATAGAGCTAGTGAAGCCAGATACCGGTATCGATCCTTCTTTGCTGCAATTTGTTTTTTTCAGACAGTTTATTTCATTTTATCCATTTTGTTTCCTTTGTAATCTTGTTTCATCGCTGCTGTTCAGCTATTTCCACGTTAATTTTGCCATCTACTGTACACATATCAACTGTGTTTATGCAGTCAATAGAAGCCCTGTAAGTGGATTGTATGTTGCCCTGCTGGAACTCCCAATGCATCCTCCTCCATAGTCCAAACCTTGCTTTGATCATCAGGACTTCAGCGGATGATGGATGGAGCTGTCTCCCTCCAGGTTGTCATAGCATCTGTTGCATGGTGCTCACAGTATCCTGCTCTGTCAATGCTTGTATGTGCACAGATAGGTTTCCACCACTGTTTGTGTGTAGGCCGTAAAAACATTAACCTACCTTTCAGCACAAACCTCCTGAGGTTTGAATGTATGTCTGCCTTACTTGCTGGGTAACAAGGTGAACTGGTAGTTGTTTTTTAGGTAATATTTCTCAAGCTCTCATTAAAAGAGGTGATCCAGGCTCTCTTTCTCATGATTTAAGCTTAACAGAATGGGTGTCTGTGGTTGAAATGGTTTAGAGAAGGCTGGCAGGTCCATCCTGTCCTTTAGTTGGGTGGGGTGAAGGTATAGAGGGAGGAGAGGAGATAACTGGAGATAAAAACAATGGGAGAGTGACGAAGGGAGGGATGGCTGAATGAGGGAGAAATCAATAGGAAATCAGTGTTTGGGGAGGGCCTGTCGTTTATCAGGTGACACGGTTAAACAGCGTTAAGGCACTAAAAGTGAGAAAAATACGGGCCTTCCCCATGCTGGTATTGATCACAGCAGAATGGGGCGGCAGAAGGCCGAAGCCACTAATAAAATAAGACGTATCTGAGTGGGAATCAGCCAGGGATCGATGGGTACGGTGATCAAGGCCAAAAACATCTTCACTGGGATTTAAGCTTGTTCTGCTGTCCTGTGCCCCCTTACACACCTAACTGTGAACAAGGGTTGGTGTGATGGAAGTGGTGGGGTCACTTAGAGGCCCCTCAGGCTGAGCTTACCTACTATAAAGATTTGTGGAATAGAGAGTGGGGTAAAAGCATGGATGAGAGAACTTGAGGGATGATATGAGATAGAGAAACTTTGCTCGTTACCTCCTACATGCGTTGATTTATATAAAATGTAAGTACTTTTTTCCCCAATCTATACTGTAAGTTTTTTTTTTTTCTGGCACAGTGATGAAATTACTTGTTTATAGTGGCATTTAGATCCTTTATTCATTATTTGGGAAGCTTTAGGTCTTTATCAGATACACCAGCTCCATGTTACACACACGGATTTATATGGATTATCTATTTTTTTCCTTGTACCTTTCTTAATCTTTGCCAGATTGGATGGGTAGTTTTATTGGATGGCATTCTTCAGAGGTTCTTATAACTCTGGTTAAAGTCTGGTTCTTGGCTAAATGACTTGTCCCAAAGGTTTTGTATTGAACAGCTGTTGTACAGCACCATAATCTGAAGCTGTATCTTTGCTCTTTCTTTGCCAAGAGTGGACCTCTCTGTAATTGGGTCTGTGTGTCTTTACCTGTATCCAGACGAGCCTCCCTAGTCCCTGCTAGACCATGTTCTCTTTGTTTTGACCTTCCATTCAGACCTAGCTGGTACATTTCAAACCAAAAGTCTGTGCTTTTCAAAAAAAGTAGACAAAAATAATAATCCATATTATTTTGGTCAATAGCGAGATCATGATTATTTAACATGATTACTCACTGACTTGTTTAAAAAAAAAGAGATGAATAAATATATATTTTTGTTATATCCATTTATTACACAAGTGTTTGGGCATACAGACCTAAAGTAGTACAGTACCTAGAGTATACATGACTGCAGTGCATGGTAGTTTGAGTGTCATAATTTATCTTTGTTTTTTAGCAAATGGAAATGTGTCCTTTAAGCAATTAATGTGGATGCGCCGCATGACTTTCACAACCAAGTAATGCCTGTGAGTAGCAGGATTAGTTTTTTTTTGTTTAATGACGGAGTTAGCAAAAAAATAGAAGCAAATGCTAGTAGTTTTATCGGCAGCCGGAAGGCGTACAGGTAGGCAGAGAAGAAAACATACATTTAACTAATAGATACATAAATAGTCAGGACAAGTGCATAATGAAGTATTTCTTTCTGTTTTTATTTGTATTATTTGAATTTAGGAAATAACCTGTCTTAATACATCTGTTAAACATAATGCAAATTGTTAAGATAAAACATGTTTTTAATCTGTTTATCTGGGTATTGTGTTAATAACAAAATAGTTTGAATTAAATATGAAACAACAAAACTTAATGAAAAAGACAGGGAGATGAAAGGTTTCAGGTTTGCCTCATCAACCGTTAATGGTGCTCTGCTGTCAATAACAATAAGAATCCTGCGTCATCTCTCACTTTCCTTCCTTCTTTGTCTTCATCCACCCTCATTTAAAAGCTGCTGTGTTGGTGTCATCATGCTAGAGGTTTTGTCTCAAAATGGGCCATAACAAAGAGAAAAAAAGAGGAAAATCAGTTGTTGTGGCTGATTAACATCTGGCAATCTGCATTTAACGCGTGCATCAAAGCATAGAAAAGGAGGGTTTTAGTATTATTCCAGCTTCTTGCTTGTGTTTTGGCTTTGGAGCAGTGGTGTAAATGCACAGGATAGTTCTATACAGACCACAGTTTTCTAACTCTTTTTCCAATTCCTCTCCCGTTTTCTCCTCATTTATTGCACACCAGATGGTGCAAGAAGTATTTTTCTGGAACAGATATGATAGCAGAGGTGCTAACGGAGAAGTTGAGGCCTGGGGTCCAGGGGGATATTCATTCCAGTAATTTGAAAATCCTCTCCATTGTTCTTGTATGCATTTTCTTCTTCATAAACAGATGTCAGCGGGCTAACTGTCCCCAAGTGTGAATGAGGATGTTGGATGTTCTTTGTCTTTTAACCCCCTCTAGACTGTGTCTGCTTTCTGTACTCAGTATATCTCTCAACATCACAAAGATAACACTACAAAAACATTGACATATGTACTAACCACTGGTCAGCTGCTGTAGTTCTTGGAAAGTTCTGGTCGCTTCTGGACGCTCAATCTTTCAGCATGTTGATGTGTGAGCAGCTATGCTATTCACAGGATTTAGAAGGACGTTTCCTGTGTTGAGCAAAAATACCAACTGGCTAGTGTTCAGAGGCAGTGTCACTGGATAGAAAAGGTCAGGATGAAAAAATCTTGGTTCAGAGTTTTTGTCCAGGACAGGGAGGTCCTAAAAATCCAATGACCAAAATCAGTGTCAGTAAGGGATAAGTATTTTTTCTTTTATCTCCACATTTTTCTGCACCTTGTACTGCAGTATGTTTAACAAGTACTACAATTGAGAGGCGACTGGGGAGAGAGCAGAAGTGTGACAAATAGCAGCACATCATGCAGAAAATGTGCAATGCTAAACATCAGTTACTGCACAAGGGAGAAATAGTGTGTTTGTGCAGTGTTTGCTGTCCAAGGAGTTCTGGTGAGGAAGTTTATAAAAAAAAAATTAAAAAGAGGGTCGCTCTCACAGCTGGGGAGTTGGAATTGAATACATGGCTTCCTTTTCACAGTTTAAAAAAATTATGTTGAGGAGGGCAGAAAATGTTGCTGGGGTTTTGAGTTTCTTTTTGATGTGTCGTGATGACGATTATGAAATCCAATAAAAACTAATTAGGAAATTAGGAGGCAAATCAATAAAGTTTGCTCTGGTGGAGCATGGTATGTGTGTGTGTGTGTATGTGTGTATGTGTGTATGTGTGTGTGTGTGTGTGTGTGTATGTGTGTGTGTGTGTGTGTGTGTGTGTGTGTGTGTGTATGTGTGTGTGTGTGTGTGTGTGTGTGTGTGTGTGTGTGTGTGTGTGTGTATGTGTGTGTGTGTGTGTGTGTGTATGTGTGTGTGTGTGTGTGTGTGTGTATGTGTGTGTGTGTGTGTGTGTGTGTGTGTGTGTGTGTGTGTGTGTGTGTGTGTGTGTGTGGTCACTTTCTTGTCAACCTCCTTCTGCCCAGGGAGTGTGTTGCAGCTCTGACCTGGCCAAAGCAATTGTTACTGATACTCCTCTGTGGATTCAGTCTGCTCTACCCTCATATGGCTGTAATTTATATTTTGTTGACTGGCGGTTTCTTCGTCCATGTGTAATCTGATTCCATGGGTTCTCATTTTTGCTAATTCCATCTAATGTTACACCTAATGTACCCTGAACCCTCTTTATTGCTCCAGCTTTGCTTAACTTACTTAATTTATTTATTTAGAGTTGATTTGACCGCCACAAAAACAAGTGACGTAGTGGTGTTGCATTGACAGGAATGTGATGGAGAGTTGTATGAGGTTTCTGTCTCGCCCTTGTGTTGATGAATGGCTGTGTTCAGGTTCTGTATTGAAAACCACACTATCTTGAATTTTACACGTTCAGCAGTTTGACAAAAATAAGGAAAAAAGTTTGATATTCATGAAATTAATATCTTTGTTTACAATAGCCTTCCTGGCAGCTAGACATAGGCCTTTTCATTTCAAACTATAGTGTGAGAAAGAAGGGGAACTAAAACCGGTCTGGACATGAATACTGTACATCCAGGTTCCCACTGGGAATGGGGTTGAGGGCTATGGTGGTGCTTGAGTATGGGTGAGAGGTGGGTTCAAGCCATGGGCCTGTGGGATAATAAATGAGTGGCCAGGCTAGGCCAGGCCAGGCCAAGAGGATCGCAGGGTGTATTGGACGGTACCAACCCCTCCCCACTTCTCTCTCCTACAACCCAGTCCCCTCCTTGGCCTTACTTGCCGCCCACTGGTCGGTATGGAAACAGGGCCTTATTTAGCGGCCGGACTCGTCCGTGTCCGTGGCTGCCGATTTGTCCTTGTCTAATTACGGCTGCTGGCTGCTGCCCGCGTGCACATGACTAATGGAGGGGCCGGTGCCGGGGAGGGGCGAGGTTGGGTGCAGGGGGGAGGCAGCGGGGGAGGAAGAAACAGTGGACGAGCAGACCGGCCGCTGGTGATTTGTGGACCAGGCACTCTGTCATTGCCCTGGACCCATTTGTCTTCAAGAGGAGTCGAGAAGAAGAGGGGCGGAGATGGAGGGGATGGTGGTGGTGGCGGAGGGGGCTCCAGGGCAGAAAATGGTTTACAATGACTCCCATTTTCCACCACTTTCATCCTTGGACACATCAGTGTGCATGGTTTGCCAGCGACGGGATGGAATGGGCGGCTGATGTGATGTAGGATATGACAGAAACCTTGACAGCTCGCCGCTGCTATTTCTTTTTAGGGGGTTGGCTTGATGGCAACTCTCCCTCTCCCCTGAGAGCAAGCCTTATCTTTTTTCTCCCTGTCATGTGGCGGGAGCAGAGGCTCTGTAGATTCAGTGCTCTGCTGTTTGGACTCTAACTTGGAGACCAATTATATCTCACATGTCTCCAAGTATGCACATATATCACCTACAGCTTAACTTGGCTGTTATGTTTTTATTTTTATTTCACCACTCAACACTCAACATGTCTAATTCATCCAGAGATGGTAGTAGTTATAGACAGCCAGTTGAATTTGGTTGTACTAGCAAAGTCCTATTTGGTAGTCAAAGATTAGATGTGTAGAGTACGTACAGTAAGTAAGTACATTTTAGTTGGATTTTGTACTAGCTCCTCAGTCTTTACTGGCCATTTCCCCCACATTTCTCTCCGGTTATGTTCAGCTTTCTGAAGCCACCTGCGTCCCTTTTCCACCTGCGGTCCTTATTAGACTCAAGCTTAAATTTCTTCAGCTGCAGACAGGAAAGAGCAGCAGTAGGGCAGGAGCTACTAACTCTGTATTGATTTTGCACAGTTTTTATCTGCCCCCCTTTGCTCTTTTTCCAGGTCTTTTTAAGTAAATAAACACCAGATTTGTCATGTTTGTCCAGGGAGAGGAGGGGGTAGCTCGAAGGGATAGGGGGTGGTAGAGAGGCCAGGTTCAGGCCTTGCACTGGGTCAACCATGATTCATTCTGCCATCTCATGGATGGAGGGATTCGTGTAAGATTGTTGAAGGGTGCCTGTGGAGCCTCTCTCTGACCTCCCTCGCTCCTGTCCCTCCCCTAACGCTCCTGGGCAGCCCCGGTCCTAAATCACCGGCTGTCATCGTGTTGGCAGAACAATGGTGCAGGGTCCTCTGCTCCATCTCAGGCTCCAGCCGGCTGGACACGGTTTCCTCCATCGTTAGTGTGAGCTTGTACCCTCTCTGGTCCTTCCTGGCCCCTGAGCCCCACAAGGCCCAAAGGAGGCTTGAGGTTAGGCTTAGTCTGACGCTCTGATGAGTTGCTGGGCCTAAGGACTGTCGGGGGCAGGGAGTAAGAAATGGTGCCTCGTGGATATTATGTCTTGTCTTTTTGATTTTTGTATATGCAGATAGTTATTCTGATCATGAGATGTGTCTGAGGTTATAGCAGTAGTAGGCTGTTTGTTTAGAGTTAATGTTATCCTGTACATAACTTGAGGAGTGATGAACAGTCTTGATTAATTTAGAAATGATGTGATCAATAATAGTTGCAGCTCTAAATTAAACATAATTTACTGGATGATCTCAGTCAATGGTAGCTCTCTTTTACCCTTTTGTCTCGATTGTTTCCTCTGACTTCCCGCATTTCCCTCCTCCTTTTACTGTTTAAAGTCAAGAGTCTGAGGTCAATCTATCAAATCTCCTAACTGAGGGTGGATCAATATGTCAGCAGCCCAACACTCCCTCAGCAGTTATGATGATGTTCGTGGTCCTGCACCTGCCTTGGTTGCTGTTACTGCCGCTACAGCGCGCTGAGCAGGGGATCGAACCCAGCCTGTCAGGGGGCCTGACGGAAAGCATGAATCACTATTACTGGAGCTGCTGTTTGCTCCCCGGTACTCGGCAGACATGTTCAAACTCTGATGCACAGAAAGTATACCAGCCTGGACCACACATATACAGACACATCTAGCTTATTTATGACAAAAATTACTTCTTCAATACTAGAGTGTAAAGATGGAACAACCACACACACACACACACACACACACACACACACACACACACACACACACACACACACACACACACACACACACACACCCTAAATGTGCATACGTTATCACTCAATTAAGTGTCAGTTGGTATTTGACCCATTAGTTCCTGGAATCTGATCCAGCCTCTGTCCACCACCTCTGTACTTGTTAGCCTGGTGTGAGCTCAGTTCAGTGGGTCTGGGAGGGCTCCGGTTACCCCTCTAATCTTATTGGAGCGCTTTATCCACGGCTAGCGGATGCCTGCATGTCCGACAAACAGCCCACACACTAATAGCCCAATGCTTTGTGTTTATGGTTTGTGTATGTGTGTGTTCATGCACATGCACAAAACAATACTGGTATGGATTTGTTACTAGTGAGCACAGGGCAAGGGAATATGATGTTGAAAAATGGTGTGTGTGCGCAAGCAGTGTGTTTGTGTGTAGAAATAATATTCTAGTTTACAGGATGCAATTTCCCCTTAATATGCCCATCCTAATGTAATTTGGCGTCTATGGAGTGTCTGTGCGCTGGGCCGGGCTGGTGTGTGTTTCTGCTGACTGCTTCTGTTTTGTGTTTATATGGATGAGTGGCTCTTTGGAAGAGCATTATGCATCCTTTTCAGCATTTAAAGATTATGTGCACGGTGGCGACAGAAGCATTAGACAAACAAGGAAATATGTCTTTGATTAAAATATATTTTATCTCTTTATTGATTAAAAGGTTTAGTTTGGTAATAGAATGTCTCTGCCCCTCCCCATTGGGTTTTTCTTTGCTTTCTTGTTCTTTCTATTTTTTTAGTTTCCCCTCTATAGCTAAGGATAAAAGGAAGTGGATGTTTCACTGTTAGTAGGGATGCACCGATTTTCAGTCCCGATACGATACGTGACCTATATCAGTTGATACTGAGTACTGAGCAGATAACAGTGTTTAATTTATAAAGCTGTATGCCTCACTGCGTCTTTTTTGTGTTAAGCAACATCAGGCTTGACTTGCTATCGTAACTATAAAACAAAATAACAAATGAATGCATAGATATAAATTCACTGAATTGTTATATAATATATTGTGCATTAGCAACTTAAAATTAAACTGAACAGAAATTACAGTGTAAACCTTTGAAATGCAGTAAAAAAAGGGGTCAAAAAGTAAACAGGAATTTAAATTCCAGTACATAATGTATATGGTATACAAACATAGAATGGAATTGTACCCGGTTATGCTATTTGAGTCAGTATTGGCTCCATATCCGACATAAGTATCTAATCGGTGTATCCTTGACCGTAAGTATTTCAACTGTACAGCTAAGATTACATAAGTGTGTAAGCAGCGGTAGTACGTGAAAGTATAACTAGAAGGGCACTCTGAGAGTGCAGACCTCAGGCCAGGGCAAGGCCATGACTCGCAATGTTAACAGAAGTGAAAAATAATTTGTGTATCTGTCATGTGATTTGGATCCATTCCATGTGTTTCATCACAGTACAGTCATTTAGTTTACTGCTCAAGAAAACACATTTAATTGTGCAGTACATCTTCAAATTCAAACTAGGGACCATCAAATCATCAAATTGAAAGGCCAATTTCCTGTCGTATGTTCTAGCATATTTATCATAGTCTGGAATAATTATTTTGTCTGTCTATCTGCCCTGCTTTCTAAAAATAAAGAAATCTTAACATGGCGCTGAGCAAATTTAGGACGAGCAGCAGTTATTTGAATAGCTGGTCGTTCACCTTGAGTTTGGATTGAAGTTGTTGCTAACGGGGCTCCCTTCACTTCAATCCTCAGATAGCAAGCAAGACTTGAGGAGTTGTTACATTTATTCAGTTCCAAATAAATTGTACACACACTGCTTTGCTACGTCCACAACGTTACTGCTAACTTCATACTCTCTGTCACTCAAACATTCACTCTCGTTGCTGACTGCGAGCATGTGAAACAGAGTGAGTAATTACAGCGAAACATCTCAGCATAGTCTCTCTCTCTCTCTCTCTCTCTCTCTCTCTCTCTCTCTCTCTCTCTCTCTCTATGTCTCTCTCCCTCTCTCTCTCTACTACTTCCAATAAAACATGAAGTATTTACTAATTAATTGAGTTGCTTTGTAAGTGGAAAAAGTTAGTCCAGAATACTTTTTGACCCTTGACTTCCCTAAAGGGTCACACATGACAGCCGACTGACAGTGAACGCCTCGCCTACAATGGCTTGATATTCTCTGATGGCGCCCTGTCTGTACCTCATTAGTCAGGACAAGTTGGGGGAGAGGTCAGGACTTGTCCTTAAGTCAGAGCATGTTTATCTGTCCCTGTGAACAACTTACTGACAAGTTTGTTTGACTCTCCTCTGATGACAAAGAGCGACAAAGGAAGAAGAGCAAGTGTGATTCTCTCTCTGTGTGTGTGTGTGTGTGTGTGTGTGTGTGTGTGTGTGTGTGTGTGTGTGTGTGTGTGTGTGTCATCTTGTGTGCTTGAGAGGGAGACACTGAGCTGAGGCTGAATGAGAACAGATGGAGATGTGCTCTTTAATTAACCCTGCAGAATCACAGGGCTGAAAACAGGCCTCGGTCCGTGAATAACATCCAGCACATCCAGGGTGTGTAAAGTGCAATGTTAGTGTATATGACTTGTGTGTGTGTGTGTGTGTGTGTGTGTGTGTGTGTGTGTGTGTATGTAGTCTACTGTGGAGTAGCCGGAGCATCGACCCATTCCCCCATCCCCCTTCCCTAGAGCGGGGCGTTTTATTTCTCATTAGCGGGCAGCAAACTGCTGGGGGATGAAATTTGCTAACAGGAATTAAAAGTGCATTAACACATCTGAGAGATTCATTTCTGCTAATAGTTTTATTAGTGCTCTGACCTTTCAGTTCATTAGAGGACTGTGGGAGAAGGGAGGGGTGGAGAGAGGGAGGAAAGGGTGGATAAGAGGGTCTCGGGGCTTACTGTACTTGGGTAGACCTTTGAAAGTAGATACAGTCACAAAACCGTCATAATGTCAGTAAATGTCTGTATTTGTTGACTGCAATTGACTACAAACAGTTGTCTACATCCTTCTTGCTACGGCGTGCCCTCGCTCTTCTTTCATGAGGTGATAATGATGCAAAAGTGCAGACCACCCGATCCTCCAACAACCGCTTTATGATTGTGCCTACTCAGTTTCAGTGGCCTGATGCTCACCTCCCTCCTCTCAATTACCAGAATTTATAACACAATGTTTTCAGGTCTGTTAGCGCTTGAGTGTATCACTTATCCAGCCAGTTAATTGTTTATGAACTGTGCCCTCCCCCTCTCTCAAATGAAGTGAGAGAACCAAGAAAAGAGCAGTGATTGTGACAAGAATGGCATTTGATGGAGGGGAATGGGTCAGAATAGTCAACAGCGTTTTAAATATAAAGTCGACCAATCAATTCCAGCATTCGCTAACTGTGTCCCTCCTAGATGCCATAGATAGACAGTGAGATAGTGTTTGGATTTACTTTACCAAAGAGGACAGCTAAAAGGGAATTAATGTTGTTTTCTTGCTGTTTTATTGGAAAGCAAGTGAGACAAGTTACAGTGCAATTTGCTTTTCCCTGTTCCCTATAATTAGCACCTTACAGAAATGAAATAACATTGACGAGAAGGTCAATAATCCTGATCTATAGTGAAATTAATCCTGCTATCGACATAACAAGCAAACAATACAATTAAGAGCACAGGGAGGAGAGAGCGGAAAAAGAAAGTAGAAGGAAAGGAACAGGTCTGAGGAATAGGATGTGTTTTATCTCCTGGGTTCACAGTGCAGAAATCCTTTTGAGGTTTCTAATTAATTCATCCATTGTTAATGAAGGCAAAGCGAGGAACCAGGGATTATACATGAGGAGAGAAGGCAACACAATTAGAGATACCAGCCCAATGATTGCTTTTTAAACTTGCTGTTGTTTCTCCCTTGTACTTAGTTGACTTGCCAGTGTACATTTATTGGCCATTTTAAAAGAAGCTTAACCTCTTCTGTGTGCCACAACAGTGAAAAACATCTACTGTAGATGGGAGGTCAAGTTTAGTTTTAAGTAACTTTTATCATGAAATATTAGCCTATAGTGCTTAAGATTTCTATTCAAGTATACATTAGTTCGTTATTAGTTGCAAATGATACAGCAAGTTCCTACAGTACTATAACTCTTAAATCAACTACTTTTTGAGTTGTGGTAATAGAAATGCAAGCAGAGCTACCTAGGAATCCTGTCAGCTCCTCAGGCAGTCTGCTCACCCAGTCTGTCCTGGATCTACTCCGATCTTCCAAGTTTGTACACATCTATTGAATCTCCAGGAGGAGACATCAGGATGGTATTTCAGGTTTCTGAATCACCTTAAATGATCATCTCATAGCCAGTTGCAAAAAGAAAAGGTAATGCTGAACTGCTCCCAAGCAGCTTCAGGCTGCCCTCCACTGTTGCTAAGCTAAATCCTAACTGAGGGAAACTGCCGACTTTTCAACTAGCCACAAGTCATCCGGTGGACTTGGAGCTCTGATCGCTGGTGCCGTTCACTGCGGGGACACAGAGCTGGTTGAAAATTGACAGTTTCCCCTAGGGTCACCAGTTAATGCTAGTGCTAGCTAGCTAAAGTAAGCAAGATGCAGCTGAACGCTGAACAAGACATTTTCAGGTGACCAAAATGTTAGCTTACTTGAATGAAGTGAAAATACACTGTGAGAAGGTCAAAGGTTATTAATGGCAATTTTATTGTACACAGCACCAGGGATATGTATCACTTATCATTTATCCTGTTGTCAGCATGGTGACCTGTCAGTCACAAGATAGCCACAGCCTATAGCATACCCTGCTTTATTGTCTATTTTACTCTAAATGGACTTATACAATTAATAATACTTAATAACTTACAAAATGAACAGCATGCTGTATTGAAAAAGACTTAAATCTAGCAACTGAGACCAGAAACTCATTAGGAAAATATTTACTGAGGCAATCAATAATTTCCCCAGACTTCTTTTTTGCAAACAGGGGAGTCGACTCCTGCTGGAAATGACAGAAAGCACAGTTTTAAGTCATTTGTGTATTGGCTTTACTTTTCTGACTCCAAAGCTACGTCCATTTCTATTATACAGTCTGTGAGTGTATAAGTACAATAATGACAATCCATAGGTCAACTTTTCAAGCCTGTACTGACACGTCTGCCACATTACTGCTGCTGCTGCATCTAAGTGACAGTCAGCCTTATAATCTTATTTCAAAGTTTTAGCCTCTGCATCCACATAGCGTCTGTGTGAGTCCATGTGAGGTGCCTCCCCAATAATAATCAAATTGGCCAGTCTGTAGATAGGCTGTTGATTGATATCATTTTCATCAATCTTGCAAACTGAAGAGAATACAAGACAACCTTAGAACATGACATACATGTTTAAACAACATCTTTCTGTTTCTAATCATGGAACGGACCTAAGAGTATACCTGACTCTCAGTAGAATTACATCTACAAAAACTGTAACAGGATGCTCTATCCTGTCAGCCCATAGCAGAAAATCCAATGCCAATGACAGAGGGGGCATGATGCCGTTTCCAGCTGAGTAGTTTTAACTGCCGTTTGGACTGGCCTGCGGATCCAGAGGGGAGCAGAGGCCGAGTGTGGTGGGCTGGCGGAAGGATGGTGTCTCTGAGCGTCGGAGGGTGAAGAAGGATTGCCTTTCAAGAATTACGAGCCATTAAATCAGAGCCTGGAAATCTCAAGGTTCCCCAAGACTGCTGCACAAGGAATCTGGGCTGGAGAAATATTGTTTATGGTTTAAAAAGCCTGGCGATGGATTTATAAAAGAAACATTCATCATTGCAGGAAAACGGAACAAAACATTCCGGAAATAAATACTCACTCTATAGGTATACTTGTCACCCAGACAGCACAATAACAAGTGAATTGGGAGGGACATCCTTCATTTGCTGGCAGCTGGCCCCCAAACATACTCTTTGTGAGTCTGCATGTGTGTGGGCACAGTGGTTTGTGACAGTGTCTGTAAAAATGTCTTATTGTGTAATGGAGCAGATTAGTATTTTTGATATAAATGTCCCAGTTTGTTTAATTTGCATGTTAAAGAATATTATGAAAAAGTATTTTAATAAATGGATGTTTACACCACAAATTCTTATCCTGAATGATTAGAAACAATTTTCCCCATTTGACGTGCCAATATAAGTAAGCCCTCCGGTAAACATAATTAACAGTATTGATTATCTCCGTCCGGCCCGTCCTTGGAATAGAAAAATATGGCTTTAGTGGAGTAGCATTTTACTGGAAGGTGATGGGTTTTGGTCAGTGATGCGACCTTGAGACAGTGTGAAAAATCTATGCTGTGGTCTTAGTGCCGTCTGGTACAAGAGGTGCACTGAACTGTGTAAATACACTGTTGTACAGCAGTAATTTGATATTAGTGTTTACGCTGTTGTTGATTTGATCTTGTTGCATTATAGATCATGCAGTATTAGGTAATCCACCCTATGCTCATTGTTGTTTTCTTGATTAAACTTCGGTCTTGAAAAGTCAGAAAATAGTCAACAAGACTCCTCGTCTAGAACGCAAACAACATCACGCTCACGTGTCGACAGCATTCACGCAGCACTAAAGCGTCTATAACAGTTACTTCTGGTCCAAGCATTTTAAACCGTCAAGTAGCAAAGGAGCAGCCAAACTTTCTGTGTGGTGTGCAGTTTTCCTTTGACACTAAACAATGTTTCCCCCATCATAATCCTATAGGCTCCGATAAAGTATAGGAGAGAGGGCGAGAAAATAATTTCAAAACTCTGTGAGATAAAGATTACACAATACACAATACATCAATAAATACAAAGCAATGAAGGACAAAACATGCCACCAGAACAATAAAATCGAAGAACAAGGTCTGTTAATAAGAATATAAAGATAATATGACAAAAGTTGAATAATCAGAATGATAAAAAATAATGATAAAACCATAAAATATGTAATAAAGTAGTAGAGTTTTTTTAACTGGGCATCTATCATGTCTGCTTGCGTAATGTCATAAAAATAAGCTTAAAGCGCAGGTAAATGCTTTGCGAATATGGCTGTGTGACACAGTTGGGATGCATGCAAGCCTGCACGGGGCAGAGAGCTACATACAAATGAGATTGTATCAGTTGTGTGAGACATGCGAGTAAATATGGCTTCTGGCATGCTTGCAGTGTAGATATGCAGTTTACAGCCATACTATCAGCTGTGTGAGGCTTTACTTAAGCACAATAGTGGTTTGAGTTAAATGCTACTGTAGTGTGCGCAGGCTTATACACACAGTGACAACGCTGCTGATGGTTAACAGTTATAATGTTAACTATGTTCACTATTTAAGTAATTAGCAATATAAATATTAGACACATTAAGATCTTAGTTTGTATAAAATTAGTATAAAAATGTATTTAAAATTCATTGCCAATCTATTCAGAAGGCATTTTACTTAACGTCCACTGGTTTGACCAGAAGTAACTTTCCAATGTTATATTTAAATGTTTTGAAAAGCATGCTTAAGTGTTACTATGTTTGGTATGAGAAATAGATGTGTTTCCTATTTTATCTGCTTATTTGACACACTGTTTTCTCCTCCTCTGTACTATGTTGGTATGTTCACAGACCCCCTGAGGAATGACATGGCTTGTGGCCGGGCATTCATGAAAGTATTGATTGATGAATCTATAAGATTATGCATATTGACTGATATTGATGATATTGATTTGATCAATGCCAGGCTCTTATACACACTTTTCCTCATGGGGATTTGTGACTGCAGGAAAGTGTCTATAGCATGAAAATGAGAGTACAGGAACAAATAGAGCTAAAGAACAGATGACAGTGATGGAGTGGCGTGACGGTAAAAAGAAGCGTGGGAGAATTCACCATTTGAACTAAATGTGTAAGTGTATGTTTTAAGGGCAGCATACGTGGGCGCACAGATAAGTGTGTGAGGGCTCATGCAAATGGAAAGCCGTATGTACTGTATGCATGTATGTGTCTCAATGTCCAGGAAGGCAAGGTGCTGACTGTCAGCGGGCAGACGTGTGTGTATATGCAAGCCTGAGTGTGTATGTGTGTGTTTGATGGATGGGCTGGCAGGGCAAGGCCGCGGATAAGAGTGCAAACAAACTGGGTAATAAATGAGAGCGACAGTGGAACAGTGATGGGGCCCACTCCCAAGCCTCTGATGCATGCCGACCAGCACTGGCAGCCATTTGTATTAGAGAAATGAGGAGGCTGTCACTGGGATGAAGAGACAATGTTCATCCTGAAGTGGAGAAAGGTCTCTCTCTCTTTCGTTTTCCCTCCTTCTGTCTCTCTTCCTGGCTCTCTCGGCCTCCCACACACAGAAACACACTTGCACTGTGGATTTCAGCTCAGCGGGGGACTAATCAGGGCGAGGTAGGGTGCTAATGTAGGCCATAATGAGTGGAGCTCTCTGTGACACATCACACACCACAAGCTCTGTTATCGGAACACACAGTGGTGCTTCTTGAACCAACCACACACACACACACACACACACACACACACACACACACACACACACACACACACACACACACACACACACACACACACACACACACACACACACACACACACACACACACACACACACACACACACACACACACACACACACACACACACACACACATACAGATACAAAAACAGATACAATAACAGGTGTAACTCCCAGCCTGGTGTCACCTGGGGACAGTTACTTACAGGAAAGTAAGAGGGGAGAGGAGAGTGAAAGTTTTGGTGGATGAAGTTGAAGTGTGCAGAACTGGCTAGTTACAGTACTAAGTACATTTACTGGTGTACTGTATAATTTTGCTGATTTCATAGAGGAATGCCATACTTTTACTCAATTCCAACTATCCAACTGCTGTAATTGTTACTTACTTTTCAGATTTTACATTCAAAACATGAAACAAAATAACAAAACAAAATATTAAAATACTACTTATGTAATAGAAAGCCATTCATTTATATATTTAGTAGAAAGTTATGTCGTTTCAGAATGGCACATTGTAGTAATTAAATCCAAATCGAATGCTCTAAATTTACTTGTACTTAATTCAATCTTTAAATGCAGGACTTTTATGTGCAATAGAGTATTCTTCCATTGTGACATGGCTACTTAAGTGAAAGGTTTATTCATTGGTGGGGTGAGAGGGAGAAAAAGAGAAGGAGAAGCAGGAAAACCAGGGCTGCATGAGAGGACACTCCAGGACAAACTATGTGAGTGTGCATGTATTTGTGTTTGCTTTTGGTTTGTTATTTGCGTTTGTGCTAAATCTGGGTGTGCAATACTTCACCGCTGTGACGGTCAGCGTTCTCTTTGCCACCCAGACTCTATAAGTACAGCCTGGCAAGGCAATGGGGGCAGGCTGTATGTGCTTGCTTTATTTTGTGTGTGTTTGTATCACAGCATAGACAGGGGGGGAAGAAGAATTTGGGCTTGCACCTGTGCAGGGATAATTAATGTGGAAGGAGTGGTACCTAAATAAATCAGTGCCTCTCGCAGCCTCAACAGGACTTTCCTGTTTACGGTCAAAATCTTCCCTCTCTGCACTGGATTAATCATGCCTGCAAGCAGAGATGAGGCACAGGCAGCAGGGACGCAAGCTGTATTTGTGTGTGTATGTTTGTTGTTGTGCGAGTCGCTGCACCTTTGTGTGCCCCCTCACAGAGAAGCTGCAAAGCTATTTTTTCCCTCTCTACAACTCCATCCTCAGCATTGCAATCTCTTAGAGGACAAATAAAACAACAAAGTCATAATTTTCACAGTTGTAAATTTAGCCCCGCCCTCTTCGCTACAGTGATGAATAGGTGAACCTTTTGTTTGCATTTGTCATGCTGCGGTGGCATTGTCACAGATGTGAGAACGTGTGTGCAGAGGTGCAGGGGGTCAATGCATGCATGGATGGGTGTGAATGCAAGTTTATGATGAGATGTTTCTGTGTGTGTTTTTAGGCCTCTAGCAGTTTCCTTTCCTTCTCATTTTTCTCTGCACATACATTATTTGCACTAAGGCCTCTCTGGTCGAGCTGTCCCCGGTCTATAGAGTGCTTATCTCCACCTCTCGCTGCAATCACTGACAGCTGGTCTGCTGTTCTAGTCCAATGCAGAGCTACATCCTACTCTGTCCACTCCTATCTCCCAGACTGATAGCCTCTGATTGATCTCATCACCTCCCTCATTTATTATTCATGCTACCTTTTGTGTCCTGATGGAGGAAGGGCAAAAATGTATAGGAGACAGTACCTGTTTGCTGGGACCTCTGTTTGCTTGTTGGTAGAGAAACAAGTCTACTTACAATTAGGAAGTAGTTTTTTTTGCCTCCTGACTCATCCAGCCCCAAACATGTGTTCATAGATCTCAACCTGATTGATCTTTATAATGGAATGGAATAGCTTTGGAACTGCCGCCCCATGGGGGTACACAGAGATGGGCACAGGGACAGAGAGACATGTACTTACGGCTGTTTGGGGAGGAAATTAATGGTGCATTTTTTGTTTTTATAATGTGATTTAATGATGCAATTCGTCTAATAAAAAGAACATTTTTTAACATTTACACGTTCATTTACACATTCCCTCCTTCACAGAGGGAAACCCAGTGGGCCAATACAAACATCTCACTCCTCACCCACTCAGAGCGCTGCAGGCCTTTTTATTGCATTGTGATGGATGATTTCAGTTTGGCATTTTTCACCACTGCGTAATACCCAAATACACCCCCTCCCCATTTGAGCACATAAGGAGGCCATCCTATATTCACAAAGCCGACATCTAATGCATATTGAGTGTGTTTTGTAAAGGATCATTTGATTGTCTTGTAAATGAAGCTTTGCCTCTCAGCTGCTAATTTAGCCACATTCCATCTCATTAGAGAGGAGGAGAACAGACGATAAAGGCATTCTCTGAGAAATTAACCCTTCTTTGATTTCAAACAACCATCACTGCTGTTCAAATGCCAACAGTTTGAATGATCTCAGATTATAGGGAGGTATAGAAAAATGCAAACTTCCCTTAGAGTGGCTTTTTCTCTACCTTTCTTTTACTCTTTTCCTCCCATCCCTCATGTTTCCCCCATCGTCCTACCTTGTCCCTCTATCTCTTTAGAGGATGTGCAAGTGTATCTGGTTTCCTGAAGCGTTTAGCACCTTGGCCACAAAACCCGGACAGGAAGCCCACTCTATTTGCAATGTATCAATTGCTCTGAACAACACTCCCCTTACCTCCACCTCCCTTCAATCTGAAGCTGGCTCAGCATACACCTCTCACAAACGTTCACATACAAGCAGTCAATCAAATTCGTAAAATGTGCAGAAAGATTTTTCCTATAACGTTTGATACTGTGAATATACCGTAACCAAGCATGCAGACTTCAAATGTACACACACTCTCTTTCTCTCTCTCTCACACACACACACACACACACACACACACACACACACACACACACACACACACACACACACACACACACACACACACACACACACACACACACACACACACACACACACACACACACAAACACACACACACACACACACACACACACAAACACACACACCCAGATTTGACCTTGGCTCCAGTTAGTCCCGGGGTTCATCCTCCGGCCAAGCTGGCAAGTCAAATGGGTCCGGCAGCCAAGGAATCGGCCCTAGCCACTGCAAGGCTGCTGTCATCTGTTACACAAAAAGACACACAGAGGGACAAAGGCGCAATGTAGAGAACAAGAGAAATGCTTTAGAATATAACAACACAGTGAGGCAATGGATATAGGAGAGTATAGGCTTTGTGTTTGTGTTATTTGTTGTATGTGTAAGTGTAAATGCAGGTGGATGGGCAACTGCATTTCTTGCCTGTTAGCACAAATGTATGCATCTGTGTGTGTGTAAAGTGTGTATATGACTTTACCCCCATGTATACATGCAAATGTGTGTGTGCGTGTGTGAGAGAGCAGGAATAAAGCGCCTGCGGAGATGCCTTTTGAAAGGCACTTTAGAAATTAAAGCAGTGCCACTGTTCTGTAATGGGGCTTAAATGATCCAGAAAACACAAGATATATTGAGCATTTAATGAAACACACAGCACACTCCTTAATTTTGCTCTCAGCTTCACTAAAGTGTCTGCCAAACCAGCTTCATGCCTAACACACACAGACACAGAAACATTCACACAATTTTCCTACATTTGTTTAATTATTTATTCCCTTTTATCTTGTTTTATTTAATGCCAACATTTTTTTCTTATTTATCTTTTGATAAATAAATTGAATAAATAGCTCCATTGCCTCATTGTTTCCACAAATGTGTGATCACAAGAATCAAAACAATAGGTTATCGTTTGAAATGATACCATATTAGTGCCAATATGATACCAGCACTAATACAGAAACACTACTTTTTTAATTAGAATTTTATAGGTGTTAAACATTTTGCATCAAATGGAGTCAGTCAATCAGCGCACAGACAAAAATGAATAAAGCAATATATTACAAGTAGTACAAAATGAATAAAATAGCACGAATGAAGAATTACATTAAAAATAAATAAATAGTGCATCCATCCATTCTCAACAGAGACATCTCCCAAATGAGCTGACATATTGGTCCAAAAAAGTATTCATTTTCCTTTCTCTTCAGCGGTGGTCTTGCGTGGTCAGTCTGGGTGCACACCACATAGATTAATTCAGAAACCTTCCCTATACGTTTCACTGCAGAGAGCAGAGAAGCAGTCACTCTCTTCCTCATTGTCTGTGAATGTCCTTTGTGGTTTGGCCATACATTAATAATGTAAAGGTAATGATCTCTAGACTAAAGGCCCTGTCCTGTCTTGTCTCCCCCCTCTCCCTCTCCCTCTCCATCCCTGCCCCGTCTGTCTGCAGACCAGGTCGTGCATAAAAGAGGATGTTGGCCAAAGAGGGTGAGTCAAAGAAACAGAGGAATTCCTGGCTGTGCTGTAGCAACAACGCAGGCACCGTTTTGCCTCATTGATTACTTGAGGAAAAGGGGAAGGAAGCAAAGAATCATTCTGAGAAAACATCTCTTCCCTGCCTTTCCCCTCTCCCTTTCCTTTGCTTCTGAAGTTTGGTCTTACAGAATGATGGATGAGGAACTTGCACTGTGGCCTCCGATGTCCTCTCCTCTTCCTCTCTCCTTATCCTCCTCCTCCTCTTCCTCCTCCTCCACACACACACACGCACGCACACACGCACAGAGGCACAGTGTTAGCAAGTGATGGATGGGGAGCTGGCAGTGTGGCAGTAATAGCAGACACCCAGAACTACACTGCCACTTATTCATTTGTCTCCGTATTCACATCTTTATTTATGTCTGTCCCCATACCAACATCTAAATATAGATACATTATGAAAAAAAAACAAGCTTTGCTTACAGAACATGTGAAACTCAAAGCTGTTTACCTCAACTAAAAGTGTACATGGACCTTGTCATGTTCAATATACACAAATACAGAAGTATATATAAAGTATGTACCGTATATATACCGTATATATGATTACATATAATTGTTAGACGTTCATATTTTACTGATATTTAATCATAAACCTAGATCAGAGCTGTGTTCTGAGTTTTACACATTACCTGAACAGAAGTATTTGGAGCTCACATCTCTGTCCTTCAAGTTCAGATTTAAAAAAATGTCAGGAATGATGGACAGCAGATCGCTCACACAACATTACACATTATTAATCATGTTCACATTGTCGGGGGGGGGCAACAGCAGCACAAAGATGAGACAGAGCAAAAGAGGAGGAGGATGAATAAAGAGGAGTAAGACAGGGGAGTTGAGGTAGAAGAGGGGGGTTACAAAGCCACAAACAACTACCATCAATCATCAAGCAGTCAACATTTTCACATGTTAGGATGGCCCATTATTGGCAGCAGCCTGGGATCTTTGTGCGTCGGGTGTAGTTTGTGTGTGTTTGCTCTGTCTTGCCCAGCCCGGACTTCTCTCTCCCTTTCTGACTGTCTTTGCCTCTCCTTAAACTGACGGCACAAACAACAACAGTTGAGAAATCACCCTCGTCAGCAGGAAGCTGGCAGGTGTGTTAACTCCCCCAGCACCAAATTAGGATGTGCAAGATTGCAGAAACACCTCGACTCTCATATCTTCCTTTGTAATCACAAACATTTACATGAGCCTGGGTGGAAACACACATTAGTCTTCAGCCAAGGGTTTGCTTTGGACACCAGGCAAGGCTTCGGATCACACTTAACCCTCCAGAACCTTACTTGGATCTGTGCCTGGTAGCCTGAGAGGAAAACCCCAATTCAGCCATTGTCTGGGGTGCTGTAACCTACAGATTTATTTACATATTATTGCCCAAAAATAAGTAAATCATCCAAATCTGATCTCCAAGGATCAAACCAAGGAAAATTTGCATAAAAATAAAAAGCACAAACTTTTGTTACTGTATATAATCATTTGTTGCATAGTTGATACAAAAATGTTAGTCATGCCCCTGTGCTCCATAGTGAAAACAAGAAGTGGTCCAGATTTCTCTGAAGAAAGTTGTGTTCTTATAGTCTTAATGTAGGCGTAAAACCATATTTATGTATGACCTGCATCCTTTTGGTGTGTGTTTTAGCCAAAACCAATTTTTTTCTTTTCATCATTATGGCCCTGTGGATTATAGAAAGACAACACCAGGGGGTGCTCTAGGTTTGTCCAGCCAACTGTTGATGTTTCATGCTGCTCACAGCTCCAGGTGAGTGTGTGTATTAGTGTGTTTGTGTGCATGTAGATGTGAAAGTGTTGTGCAGTTGCTGTCCAGAGAGCGACTCAATTTGAAGCCAAGAGTCAGTCTCCCTTTTCTCCCATTACAATCACACCACATCCTGCCACGAGACCTCTTAATCATTAACTCTGTCTCTCCGGTTATGTCACTGAATGGGCAGAGGTTAAGTTTCTTAGTTACAAAGTATTGATAATAGAGTTAATAGATGAGGGTTTTTCAGAAGTTGGGTGCATCACTCACCTTACTCTTGAAAACAAATCATATTTAGTTACTTAATGCCATAGAATATGAACAGACATGCTGAGTGGACACAAGTGAATGCACTAATTGGATGGTTGAGTGATATCATTTTAGTCTTGCTTAGGCACTTTCAGAACTAGCAAGATGCACTAATTCTGTCTTTATTGATGCACATTTTGCCCTCTCTGCTTTTGTCCCTTGTACGCACACACACACACACAGGCACTCACATACTATTACAAAAGGTTTGAGATAGATTTTCTCAGTTTCAACACAGTAAATGCACCGTATAAAAGATCCTGGTTCCAAACCTATGTGTTTTCCGTGTTGGTTTCATTAGCAAGATTAGGTTACCGTCAATCATTCAATCAAGCAGCCTTTAGCAGTAATGGACTATGATTTAGCTGTCCTCATAGACACACAACACTCATGTGGAAGTTCATGTGCACATTCCTGTGTTGTTGCACGTCATTCAGACGCACTGGTTTTTGTTGTGGAATTTTCCATCTTTGTGGAATCTGATGCTTTATTATATGGACACAGTACAAGCCCTCTGATTGACCTCCAGCTGTATTGCTGTGGGATTCACTTGCTCAACGCTGAAAATATATCATATTAGGATGATCGACATAAATTGGATACATATTTTTTCAAAGAAAGAGCTACAAAATGGCTACATATTGAGAACAGCGTCTGCTGTGTTGTGAGGTCTTGGTGAACTGCAGTTGCATGTTTGTCTGTGTGTTTGTGGCCAGACTCTGCGGCTGGAAGAAACAGCGCCCAGGGCTCTGTCGGGGGGAAAGGACAGTGGCATTGTACGGCCACTCTTTCAACACTCGGAATAATTGTATCACACTCTCAAGTTTGTGGTACTTGTCCACAATATATTTTTATTGCCATGGAACATTTGCTCTTTATTATTAAAGACAAATTCCTCCATCAATCTTATTCCACTAAATCATGTCTTGTTTTCCACGTAATAGTTATGTGTGAGGAAACATTGGAAATAATCCCAGACCCAGAATGTTAAACTATGGAATATACAACATTTCATGTGTCTTTCTTATGTAGATTTTAATGTAAATTAATTTAGTTTAGTTGCTTTTTTCTAAATCCATAACAATAGAACATTAGGGAAAGGAGAAAATATGATCATGCAAGGTTTCTTTTTATTTTTGCAATACATTTTATAGAATGCCCTGTATTCTTCACATTTTCCTTGGACCTGCCTCTCATTGTCAATTGAGAAATTGTTTAATCATTGAACAAGTCATTCCCAGCCCTCCAGATGTGTAGCTGTGAGAGAGCGCTGTGAGAGAGCGCTGTGAGAGAGCGCTGTGAGAGAGCGCTGTGAGAGAGCGCTGTGAGAGAGCGCTGTGAGAGAGCGCTGTGAGAGAGCGCTGTGAGAGAGCGCTGTGAGAGAGCGCTGTGAGAGACGGCACTGATGTTCAGATGTTGAGAGAGACAAGTAATCCTAAACATGGATGTGTTGTAGAAATGCATGCATCTGTTCATTGTCAACCTGTAGGGATGTTGACTGATGATGCACCTCACTCCTCTCCTCTCTTCTCCTCTCTTCTCTTCTCTCCTCCTCCTCCTCCACAGTCACTTTCAGACTCCGACAGACCCCCCTCCACAGAACATGGGGGAAAATCACGGAAACAACACAGCCAGATTATTCACCGCGCACCGTTATTGAATATGTGACTAACACACTGAGATTCGCTCTGGGAAATCAGATTAAAAAATGAATTATTTATAAGGACATGGAATGCTGGTCCGATAGTATGGATGGAGTGGAAGAATACACCTACAATATACCCCAAACAACATTACAAGTTGGATCATGACACTTTCCACTGTAGTTATTCATTTTTATAATGCCCGCAAATGTTCCCCTTTTATATTCTGATATTGAAATATGACTCATGGTAAAATTACATGGTAAAAGTGTTTTATTATTTTTGTTTAAATGATATTACCTACATTTTCTCTGCTTTCCACCCCCCACACACTCTAAAAGACAGTTTGATATATTTTCATGGAAGCTATAAAGGCTGATATTGAATCAGTGAAACCACTTCTGTTGCTATTTCTGTGTAAACTCTCTCTTGTGCATGAGTAACACTTGAATGAAATTGAAATACAATATATGAAATGTATATTAAAATGATTCATGGGTTAAAAGAATACGAACATTATAATACCTTATTATGAATTGGCTAATATCTGAGGTAGGAATTAGAAACAAGTATCAGTTCTTCTAATTCAAGATTTTATTCTTTACAGTAAATCTAATTTGTTTTCTAAAGGACCTTCTTTTGAAACCATTTAATTAAAACATTTTAAAAGAAAGAATAAGATCAAAAGTGTTTCATGGGATGCTAAGAAGGATGACATTCTTGCTCTTTGCTCTCCATTTTAGTTATAGAAAAGCAGTAAAAAAACAACAACATTACGAGCAATAATTTATTATCTCTCAAAACTACACTGGCATTTACTGTGTCAGTTCTCAAGTACAGAGGCCAGGAAGTGCATCAGTCTGTGTGTGTGTGTGTGTGTGTGTGTGTGTGTGTGTGTGTGTGTCAAGCTGCTCGTCTTCCTCTCTTTCTGCTAAATATTTTACCTGGATTCTTCTCATTTTTAATTGATGTAAAGGCAAGGCCTTTTTCGAGTTTTCTCTCTAAACCTTACATTTTCTTATGCAAGTGTCTGCTGGCTGTTTGTGCTTATTAAGTTAAGTGTCACTCACCTGTATCAACATGTAGCTTGCGGATTAACAGTTGCACCATCAACATCACCAGCACTCCAGCGTCGTCACCCTCTTACATTGCGTCTTTTCCTGCACAGATGTAGATTCCCTCCTTCTCTTGGTTGGTCTGTCTCTGTCGCTCTGTCGCTCTTTCTTTCTGTTCTTTGACAAGCAGCCAATGTGCTGACATGGGGAAGCATGCATGCAGAGATGTGCGAGAGTAGTCCCTGCTAAAGAGTGATCACTTTTTTATCTGATCCTACGGTCAAATGTTTTTCCATTCATTTGCCTCGCTCTTTCCCTTACTCTCGGTCTGTCTCTCTCTCTGTCTCTCTCTGTCTCTCTCCATCTCTCTCTGTCTCTCTCTCTCTCTCTCTCTCTCTCTCTCTCGTCGTTTTATATCCTCCTCTTTTTCACTTTGTTCGACATTTGTTCACCTCAAATTTCTTACATTTTCACGCATACACATGCTCCTGGCCTCCAGTGACAGGTGTGGTGCTTTAGTCATGCCTGCTTTCACAGGTGAATGTGGTTTAGGCAGCTTATGCCCCTCTTCCCTCTGTCTCTCATTGGCCAAAGCACACATTTGGCAGCCCCTAGGGAAATGCCTGGGAGTTTCCACTATGAACACACAGAGGTGAGGTAGAGAAATAATTCACATCTGGAAATAACCCTCTCCCCTTTTTCCTCACCAGTTCTTCACTGCTTCCCCATTGCCTTTTCGCCTTTCTCAAAGGGCCATTTTAGTTGCTATCGTGTCCCTTAAAAAAGATATGTGGTCAGCTGGACAGGAAATTTATAAAAAAATTATAAAAAGTTTAAAAATCCTTGAATTTGATGTTTAAGAGGGTGTGGGAACCCTGACTTATTCATCATTGCAAATGTGTTTGTTGTACATTTCCTTAATTCATACTTTTTGATTATTTTTCATCAAGCCGTACTCTTGTGCATCATTTATGTGTTATTACTTTGAACTGGTGGACAAGCCGGATGCAGTTGGTTTTAAATGAAACAGACTTGTGAGAGCATGTTTGCCTTGTGGACTTTTTCCCCACAGGGGGCATCAGGATCACACCGCTCTCAGATATAACGTCTGCATCAGAGCTCAGGGCTCACGTTCAGCCATGCTCCCAATAACCATAGGTGTGTGATGGGAGTGGGAGTAAGAGGGGAAAGATGGGAAGGATGAAGGAGTAGTCGTATCAGCAGAAAGTTGTTTTTCTGTGGCCTGGAGATTCTATTTAAAGTGGGGTGGGAAGGGGGTGCAGAGGGGAAATGGGGAGGCAGACTTGGAGTGGTCCACAGCCTGGAGAAACGGAGGCAGGATGGAGGGAATCTGGGTGGTGGGAGGGTAGGATGCGCCTATTCCCTCTGTTTTTGGTTTTGATTGAGGTTGTAATATGTGTGTGTGTCTCTGTGTGTGTGTGTTTGTTTGCATGCATTTGAAGAGGATCCATGAGAGTACCTTGCTGCGTGGGCGCAAATGTGTGTGAGTATGCCCATACTTGTGTGTGTGCATGTGTGTGTGTGTGTGTGTGTGTGTGTGTGTGTGGCTGAGGTATTAATCTTCTTTGTCAGTGGAGCCCAGATGCAGGGGCCTTCCAGCAGCACAAGCCCGGACTCAGCAGTCTGCATTGGGCTCTGGGAAGAAGGCATGGGGTGTAAGTGGGGGTTTTGTAGGGGGGGGGGGTATGCCGCTGGTTGTGCTACTTGAGTGGGGCGCTCTGGCGAGGAGGGCAAGGGGGACAACACACAGCAGATTAGCTAATGATATTAGCCTGAGAAGACCCTCAGGTAAAACCCAGTAGTCGCAATTAGTGGAGTTTCTCCAAGGTTGCCCTGTGGCCCCTACACACACACTCACACACACACACACACACACGCACGCACACACACACACACACACACACACACACACACACACACACACACACACACACACACACACACACACACACACACACACACACACACACACACACACACACACACGCATTAATGTATACCCACTTCTGCTTGTGACACACATAAACACCATCAAACACCTGCATTAAGTACTGATGCAAATCGTGCTCCACATTAAATTATAACCCTTATCCCCTCTCTCACCTCCTGTACCGTCTCCCCAATCTACCCTTTACCCTGCTCCTTCTTCTCCCCATTAACATCGCTCATGAGCCCCCTTCACTGTTTGCTCACTGTGAGAACAGACGAACTAACATGTTTGCTCTGCTGGAAACGCACACACACAGTCACTCACTGGGAGCGAAACTGGGACTGCAAGAGAATCTATTCAAGTATGCTGATCCTCACAAACTAACACACACACACACACACACACTACACACACATACATAAGCTAAAAAACTCAGAGCAGGGGGTAGCAGAGATTGACATAACAAGCTGATAAACCTCTTTCTCCGGTTAAGTTGCCAGGATGGCGCTGAGAGGAAAGGTGTTGGGATCTGTTGGTGATGAAAGATATTAATGTTTTAACAAAACAGAGTTGATTTCAAGCATATTTAGTAATGATGATGCTGGGCAGAGCACCCATTGATGTTGAGGCTTGTAATCAATCATATATCCATCTGAAAAGCATCTGACTCCACTGATTTAGCTTAATCCAATTAGACGTTGTTCATTTGTAACTGCTTAAGATTGTGTTGAAATTTTAAATATTTTGTATAGCATTTACAAAACATTTAGCCTGGATGCATGTAGCACAGTGTTAATATACTGTATGTTTTGCTGCAATGATTTTCTTAGTTATTTATTAGTTTTTATGTTTTTCCCCTGATACTTAATAGACCAGATCATTAATTAACAAAATAATTGATAATGAAAAAAACAGTTACAACAACATACATTTTCACGCTTGTGTATGTTGTCTGTGAGCACCTCAAAGAGTGTAAATACTTGCTCACATACCAGCAGCACATTTATGTGCTTTCCAACCATGGCTGCTGGTCGTCTTTCTTTTCATCTGAGCAGATCCTCTCTGGCAGTTTATGGTATCTGAAATAAATCTTCCACAAAGTTGACAAACATACTGTTATTGAGCAGTGTGAAATGTTACTTTATCTCCCTCTACACCTCCTCTGTGGAGTTGTGATCACCACTTAGAATTACGTACACAACCTGGCTTTCCTGTGACAAGGTGATGAATTACAAGAGCTTTCAAAAACATCTCTTTTGCCCCGACTCTTTCCTGTCTCTGTGGCTCCAAGAAGTATCCCTTTGTTGTCCTTTGCCTATAATTCTTTCGCTGTGTATCCGTCTATTTTTTTGTTTATTTGTCCCTTCTGTCTTCACACACACAAACTGCCCAACGATGGGGTAAAATGATTTCACTGGAATAATAAAGAAGGTTAAATGACTAATCATTACAGTGTATGTGTGTATGAGACAGATAGAGACACATTGAATAGTCTTCCTTAGCTTGTCAGCTCCGTCTGGTCTTTTATATGGCCTTCCTTATTATAATGCTACTTATCTTATCCAAAGGCCATCAGGCCGGACGATTAATTTAGGTACTGTATCCCTGGAAACGCTGGGTTCCCTCCTCTCTCTGCTGTCCCTCCCTCACAACCTCTATCTGCAGGAGATTAAACTGAGACCAGCTCTACTTTTTTCCCTAGTTCTGTCCATCATAGTGAAAAATTACCTTTTAGTCTTCTTCCTTAATCGCATTGGCCGCAGAGCAATCAGACAGGAAATAATGGCTTGGCGTCTGGCTGTGCAGACTCTCCACTACAATGCCTCAAGACTGGATTGAGGTGAGAATGGGGAAGCCTCCCATTAATGATTCCTTGTGTCATCTTTCTAGAAATACAGATAGTGTAAAACTATCAGGGTGTCAAATCTTTGTGGAAATACATTTATAAATGTTCGGCTGCTTCACAGGACGCCCTCTCAAGTCAATTTCCTCTTACTTTTGCACTCCAGTTCCCCGTCCTGCCTTACTCATTCATCATTTATTCACCTCTCTGTGAGCTTTTGTTGAAAGTTTATCCCAGTTTAAAACAAGATTGAATTCCAGGAGTGACTCTGAAAGCAAAACTAAAAGCAGCATTTATTTTTCAGTGTGTTTTGATCCCAGTGAAAATGCATCAAACTACACAAACTTCTCCTCTCTCTTTCACCCCACTCTTTTCTTTCCCATCACTCAATCTCCTCTACTTTTTCCACTTCTCACTCTGTTCTCTTGCAGTTTGATTCGGTGTGAATTAATTGCTCCTCATATGGGAGACGGCACACGATTAGTCTCAATCCTGATAATGGCGTGTGGCTTGGCCACGGGGAATACACTGCCAATTTGCTCCCAGCGCATCTGCCAAATGATTGGTGTTTACACGCCACATCCCCCGAGGAGTGTTTGTCACAACGCCACTTCTTACATCTCAATTACACACTGGATCCCAAGGCAGACTTCACGGAACACAAATGTATCGGCATTGATAAAAACTCTGTAATGTACAACATGCTAGATACGGTTGATTGTGCATTTGGAGGCAACTGTCTTAATTCGTATGTTTGAAATTTTTATACCTGATCACCGATTCCCCCCTTTCCCAAACAGTTTACCTCTGCACCCCCACCTGCCTTCTCCCCTCAACCCCTCCCACCTTCCTTCATCTCTCCTCCCTAACACAGTGCTCCTTCTCTGCTGTCCCATTAATCACACCTCTCTAATTAACAGGCCCACTGTTCCCAATCTTCCCACTGCTCCCACTCCACACCTGGCCCAGCCCTGCTGCCCAGCAGGCATGCAGCACACGCCAACACACACACACACACACACACACACACACACACACACACACACACACACACACACACACACACACACACACACACACACACACACACACACACACACACACACACACACACACACACACACACACACACACACACATACACACACACACACACACACACATACACACACACACACACACACACACACACATATATATATACACACAGCACAGACCGGAGCCCAGCTGGCGACACTGACCACTATAGAATTGCACTTGGAAGAGAAAAATTATGAGAATGGAATAATATGAGTATAATATTTTCAAAAGTTTAGTTGGTTGCTTGGTGGGACTTCTACTCTGTCCTCTTCTCAACCTTATGCATTCATTCACCACCTCATCAACCCTATCTTCCTTGTAATAACTCATGCGTTCAACTCCTCATCCACTGCTTACTCCCCCTTTTACAGATTTCATTTTCACAACCATCCCCACCCATCCCTCTCTTTGACTCACATCCCATCTCCTCCTCCTTTCTCGCTTTCTCCCTGTCCTCCCCCTGTTAGCCAGGGTGGCCCGGCAATGCAGCAATGCCATCTGGCAGCGCAGCATGCCCAAAGCCTCATGTCCACACATGCCCACACACACACACACACAAAAACTTGCACAGATTGGCAAGGACACCATCCAGCGCAGGATATTCCGATATCCACGCTTCCGCCACCCGATTACCATAGTCCCACGCAATACACACACACACACACACACACACGCAAACACTCAAACACACACACACACACACACACACACACACACACACACACACACAGAGCCCTGTTGAGTCACATGCTTCATCCGTCTCCCAACAGGGGGAGCCGGGGAGCATCTGCTGGAGCTGAGACAGGAGCCGAAAGATGAGAGGCTGATCTTACAGTAAGAGAACGAATCATTTCACCAGTCAAATACTGCCTAATCATAGACAAACAGGAAAGATGACCACATGGGTGAGTGCTCCACACTGACTACAAATGAAGTAGAATAAGGAAAAGAAAACCTGCAATTACATGCAAATGCACATTTTTGTGGTAACAATCTGCTTTTTTGCGGCCTGTTGAAACATTGCAATACCATACCATTTCAGAAGTTTGCACTGCAATAACTTTAGTGGCTACGACTGAGATATATTGACACATAAATATGAGAGCAAAACAATGTAGCTATATTTTAGAATGTGAGCTACAGAAAGTATGTATAGACAGAGTTTTCCAGCCAAAGGTTGGGGCACTGTGCAGTGTTGACACAATTTAAAACCCAGAAGACATAGCATGCTATAGCATGAGAGTAAAAAAATATGGTGCAAAAAGACATGGAAGGAAGTAATGTAACATGTTTGCCCATTGGTTATTTATATAATTAATTAATTAATTTAAATCCTCTCACTCCTGTTGACATTGAACAAGACAGAAACAGAATTGATGGGAATTGCTGCAATTAGCAAATGAGCTCTAGGATGTGTTGCTGTTCGAGCTGTGTTTGGTGCTGCATTGGGGTGCTAGGGGTGGCAATGTGTGTGTGTGTGTGTGTGTGTGTTTGTGTGTTGGAGGGGGG
Organism: Echiichthys vipera; assembly: GCF_963691815.1. NCBI lineage: Eukaryota > Metazoa > Chordata > Actinopteri > Perciformes > Trachinidae > Echiichthys > Echiichthys vipera. The sequence continues at coordinate 14,834,107 of NC_139834.1, read as the reverse complement.
GGGGGTATGATGTGCATGTGTGTGAACGTGGTGCGCTGCCAGGTGCGAGTGGGGGTCTGTGGCAGTATATTTATTAGCGGCTGTCAGGGAGGTGACACTTTGATGAATGGTGCAGAGTAATCAGGGCTGGGCTATGACAGGCTGCACTCACAGCCTTCTACCTGCCAAATGACACACACCCATACACACACACACATGAATGCATATACATAGACACATGAACAAGCTACTGTATATGCACATGTACAAACACAACCTCTTGTAAATATCCCCCGCTACCAGATCAACTACGTCATCAAAGTCCTCTCATCCTCTCCTCCTATAACCTCTCTTCCTCATCTCCTCAAGTCCTATACGAGTCTCTCACATCCCTCTGCCATGGCACTAGGATTTTCATAACCTTTAATGACATAAAAATGATGGAACATGTTTTTCCAGAGATGAATGAAAAGGATAAATTGGGTCGAGATAGTCTGACGAGAAGAGACAGAGAGATTTGGGGTGAAAATTTGTCGAGCTTTGTTGTTTTTTAATTGCTGGTGAGAGACAAGGTAGCCTTAATTAGTCTTTGTCTCTCTTCTATTGTTCTGCAAGGTCATAATTCTGTGACTTTTGTCTAATTAGTCAACTGCTGCCGACTAACTCAGGTTTTCCCCATAGGATCAGAGTCATGCTTAGTCTGGTGAGCGGGGAATTTAGGCGGTTTTGTAAATAATTACACAAGTTTTCCATTCTTGTTTAACAGTGGCTCGAATCTCTTTTTTTTCACCCATTAAATTCTGTCTGTTTTTCCATGTAGACAATGTCAATTTAGAAATGTCCAAACAACCAAGAAATCGAGCAACTGTTACTTGGAAAGAAACCACAGCAAATATTGTATTACAACTCAAACACAAAATGGAAATCATTACTTCTCAGCGAGCTTATAATGCCTCCAAACCAGCAAGTAATGGGAGGTTGTAATCAAATAATTTCACTGAGGTTTGGGTTTGCAAACAGTTTTCCACTGATTCTATCGACAGACCACAGTCTGGCTCTTTAGAAAGGACAGGAGGGGGGAGGGGACAGAAAAAGGAGCGAGGGAAACTCAGGGGGAAAGAAAATTACTACAGGAGAAACTTGGACAACAGAGAGGAGAGGGAGCGAGGGGATCTGATAGAAAAATAGAGAGGACAGGAGTGGTGGAGTGTGTGTGGATAGTTTTTTTTTCTTTTTCACAGCGCGCCTTGGCCAAGGCGGTGGGACCTGCTCACACTCACTTACTTTATGATAGCCTGTCTGAGAACATTCTGTAAACCTCAGAGAAGGCATTAGCCTGCCTTGATAGCACCATGCCTCCTCTCCATCCTCCATCGTCCTAAAATTGCATTTTGCCAGTGCCAAAATGAGGGTATAATTTAAAAAGTTTCCAATACAAGTCCACTTTTCTAGAATCAAGTGTAATTTACTTAATAGTGCAATGATCAGTTTTATGTGCCTGGTTTCAGGATATTTACACTAATGTATAAAACAAAAACAAAAACGAATTGTGGGAAATGTCAGGCATGTCATCATCGCAACCCATTAACAGATTTAGGAGAATGTCCTAAATGAGGCTAAATGACATGTTAGGACTGTCCTTTGTCAGCTGTGGTTTCAGGCTTATTGGTCCACAGCTTGCTTTGCTGAGTAAAGTCCAGCTGAAGTGAGAGATGCATCCAAATACTGCTAAAAGAAGAGCTTATTATACATTTATAGAATGTGTTTATATTCCAGTCCAGATATTTTAGGTTTATTATCATTTGTGCTGCAACTTGAATAAATTAATACACAAATAAACATATGAAATAAATGAACATTCTAATTAATGAATGACTGAATGAAAGGACTGATAGAGGGATTTGCTCTTTCTCTCCCTCCTCTCTTCCTCTCATTCTCAGAGGAGGATTCACTGCCAGGTTGAGTGAACATTGACGGAGTAACACTTATTCTTTCCGTCACACCAATGGAAATCAATTGGGCGGTAATTGCAGTATTTGACCCCTCTCCTGTCTCCACCACATCCCATCTCTTCTCAGTCCATACATCCTCCACACTCTGACCATAAAGATGAGCCTGGAGACAGTCAATTCATTTTATACACCAGGCATTTTCCCCCCTAAACTTAACAAGACTATAGTGATATATTTCATCAGTCCTGATAAAAATCAGAGAAGCCGACGCAAGAGAACGGGAAAAGGAGAGGAGGGTGTGGACAAAATAAACAAAAGCAGGAAAGGGGGACAGAGAATTAAGACGGAGACATGTTTACAGAAGTTCTTGGTGCAGCTGCTGTGTGTGTGTGTGTGTCTGCGTGTGTGCGTGTGTGTGTGTGTGTTTTCTTTTATATGTTTAGTTCGGAGATGGCTGGTCAGATGGGTAATGAGTGAACCTTCCTCCCTGGCATGGTTTTGCTGTCACACCAGTATTAATCTTCCTACATCACTCCCTCTCTGAACAGACAGTCGGGCTCTTGGGGCCACACACACACACACACACACACACACACACACACACACACACACACACACACACACACACACACACACACACACACACACACACACACACACACACACACACACACACACACACACATACACACACGCACACGCACACACACACACACACACACACAGAAGCATTGATGCATGAGCGAGCTGGCAATGATGAATGGAGATGTTCTTAAGATCTGTTTAATAAGTGTTAGGCAGGGCCCCTGTGAGAGCAATGGGGAAAGAGAAGACATATACATATCTGCAAATGGAGCCCAACTCACTGGGGCCTGAATTATAGCCCATTTGACTGCATTTACACTCCTCACCAAGAGAAGGAGATCACAGAAAAGAACAGAGAGAGGAGTGCAGTGTTTTGATGTGGTAGAGGGTGAGGAGAATTTGTGTTTTTTTTTTGTCTTTTAATTTCCACCATGTGTCAGCTAATAAGAATTTCTGTACCATCTGAAAGGTTTTAGTTCGGTCCCACCTGTTGAATCTGTGTGTGAGTATGTGATGGAGCTGGGAGGGGTTGAAGGTGTCAGCGGTGTGAACATTAGGAGTCAACCTGACAGTCTCTCAAAATTACCCAGACAGAGGTGACATTTCTAACAACCTGCTAATAACCGTCGTACATATGGCATTAACACATTCATGTCAGTCAGTGCAAATACATGAACTCCAGTCATTGGATTTTAACTTGATTAATGTTGCACTCTGATTATCGCAGATGTCATGTGAGCATCTCTATGTTCCATAAATTGCTATGAAAGTTGAGTAAGCATTACACTATTAAAAGACCCGGATTACTCCGGATTAAACTGCTGCATTTTGCTCTTGCACTTTAGAAAGAAATGTGACAAAGTTGAATGGCTGCACAGTGATGGCGAGTGGTGGTAGATTGGCTGATTTTATTTTACATCTAGCATTTCAGATAACATCACATGCTGTGGTGCTCTGTAAATGTCAAAGGAAATAATATTTAACACTTTTAACATTTTTGGTCCCTTTTTTAAGCTCACACGAATTCTTCTATCTAGACATTAACCCGATGAAACAATCCTTATGAAGTATTTGGGAACTGCTACAGCACCTTATCTATTTTAGACAACTGCATTCAGGCTACTTTGTGCATGTAAATGTACTGGTTATAGAGAACTGTGGCTGTGACTGAGGGAAAATGAAATGTTGGGGGCCCCTCTCTGTCATGTACCCAATGTAATCTAATCTCTCTATCTGCCTAGCAGTTTGTATTTGCATGTCTTTATCCTCTCATCCATTTGAGTCCTCTCCTACCTGTCAGCTTAGGCCTCACCTCTCTGAAGTCCCTCTTTTATTTTTTCTCCCTGTTTCTCTCTCTGTTAAGAGCTTGGTCATGGAAGCTTGGGCTCTGTGTTGTCTGACAGCTGCTGCTGCATGCCTTTTTTTCTCTACCCCCCCCCCCCCCCCCCCTTCTCTCTTCTTTTTTAAACACGCGTCCTCATTTCTAAACTATCTATCATGCTGGCAGGGCCAGTGGGGCCTTTAAACTGTGGGATTGGCACTTTCTCAGCTGCTGAGCTGGAAAAGGTGGCTGCTTGCAGACGGAGACACAAGCAGTGGGCCAGCCTGCTGCAGGCAGCAGGAACAGGAGGTAGCCTGTCTGAACGCAGGTGGACTGACGATACTCCTCCACCCTCTGAGTGCGTGAATGTGTGTGTTTCTTGTTGTGCGTATATATCTCCTGCGGTGATCCAAAGCATCCTCTTTTTAAGGTTGTTGAGATTTTGACATAGGTTGTTGCAAACCCTCTCTCTTTAACAAGAAAAGTTGAACAGAGTGAAGAGTCATTTTAAGAAACTAATTAAAAGGAAGTCTTTGGTTTTGGAAATGGGACTGTGAAACAGTGTGTGGATTGCAGGCGGGTCGTCTGCAACGAGATGACAAACTCTGTCTCACTTGGGAGTGAGAGGTGTCTGAAAAGATGGGAAATGCTGACAACATCTGGGTGTGTGTGTTTGTGTGTGTGTGTATAAGTGTGTATGTGTGTGTGTGTGTGTGTGTGTGTGTGTGTGTGACAAACATGAAAAAATAACAATGCTGTGCTGTCAGCGGGTCTTGTCCCTGGCAGGGGGTTGGAAGCGAGCATGAGGTGTGATTTTCTCAGACGAGCAGAGAACCTGTGATGACGCCTCATGTCGATTTGCACACGCTTAAATATGACACATGCATGCCTACACACACAGACACACACACTTGCACATGTGCTCACAAGGGCCCTGGTATCTGTGCATTTACCAGTGGTGGCAGTATCCCCAATAAGGCAGGAAGTGTAAACAAAACAAAATGTGAAAAGGTGAATGTGAAAAGGTGTTTCCAGGCACACTCGCAAAAGTCCTAATGTTAGAGGCCTCTTTCAGTATTAACTTATCGGATGAGGCCTGTTTCTCACCCACATATAATTTCCCTCGCCTCTCTCAGTATGCTTTTCCACTCAAGACCTCACCCGACCTAAAGCAACCCATTTCACCAACAACACTCCCAACTAACCCTGCTTTCTGGCACCCAAGCGGTCACACTATTGCCTCATCATCACAAGCAGAGGTGTGAGGGGATGCAGAAATATGTCCAGGAAGAACACACACATCCGTCCTCCCTCGGTCTCACTCTCACAGTCAATAGTTGGCAGTCTGAGCCACTTGGCTGTCCCTGCCGTGTCCCACGATGAGGTTATTTTTTATTATTATTTTTTTTTATTTTGGCAATTTTCAAGCCATCTAAAAAGAGGGGAAGACATATAGCAAAGGGCCACAGGTCGCTGCCTCGAGGACCTTCAGCCTCTTTACATAGGGGCCACTGCTCTAACCACTGTGTTGTGTTATTGGACAATAAAAATAATTGACACAAGAGCTTTGCGCGTGGAAAATAGATATGGTGATGATAAAAAATACTGTGCATCTCATTGTGGAATAAATTGTAAAGACTGTATGTTAGATTAACCCAATTCAATTTTCCTAAATAAATTAACTATTTAAGAGTTAAATGACTATTCATTACAGGTCATGAGCATTTCCATTCATCCGCAGTCCAGAGTAGAGAAGTGCACTAAAATCAGGGAAATTATTTTTAAGACATTTTTGTCACTGGTGGTTGTGTTTAGACAGTAACACTTGAAAAAAAACATTTTCAGCCTCTTCTGTTTTTGGGATGTCGGAGTTGAACGCTCTGCAGACTTGCTGCTGACCTTTTCTGGTCCGTCAGTAGAGGGCGGTCTATCCTCAGTGGTCCAACTGCTGTGTGTGTGTGTGTGTGTGTGTGTGTGTGCGTGTTCCCACCACAGTGGTTGTTTTCTTGTGCTCTAATTACACCAAGGAACACAGGTTACCTCTTTCTTTCTCTATCATACTTCTTACTCTGCATTACACTCTATCAATTGTATATTTGAAAGACTGAAGTGATCACTCAGGATAGGTACTTGTTTGGGCATGATTGTGGCCTTCACTGCCTCTTCAGGTGCTGAAAATGTACCCAGTAAACAATAGAAACGTCCCTAGTAATTCTAGCTTTAATTAAATGTTGGAAAATCCAAGTAGACAAATACTTGAAAGCTCGGCCTTGAGCATACATATGGATGAATGCAAGGTCTTATGTGTGAGTCACTTTTTTTGGTCAGAAAACGTAAGATAACGCTTGCTATTTCCTGTAAATTAACATTTTAGACAAGTTTTCCTCATTGTAGTAGTACTGTATTAAGTGCAGTAAAGGTATAGAACTATAAATGCATTTTTATTTGCAGACAGATAATATCTCACTTTTGTAAGGTCTAGTTTCATCGAGCAGCACTTCTGTTTGCCGGGATAATTATTGCAGTGAGGTAGTTGTTGGATATAAAAAGAGATTGATACGAATAGGGCAGACAATTTGCTTCTTATTAGTAGTATAGTCTTTTACAGTTTCATCTTTAAGTGGTTTTATCTGAAATTGCTCCATGAAAGATGGACTACACCATAATTGTATAGGCATTTGTCTATAATGTTTCTGTCAATAATTATTCCTTAAAATAACAGGCAAAAGAAACTCTATTTTTATCCCCAGGAGATATAATGTTAAATTCAGGTATTTAACTTCCTAAACTTCTTGATATGTAAATTCTATTTTTTGTCTCCATCTTTTATTGATGTCATGTTTCCAGGTGTTCACGTACCTAGTTACACCTCTAATTACATGATGTCCTGTTGTTACCGCTGTGTATTTATCTGTGAAACACTTAGTTTGATGATAAAAGGAAAGGTTGTGTTTGTGGGTAAGTGTGACACACAGTGTATATGTTTATAGTTATCAAGTTGCCAGAACTCCAGGTATTACTTGTTATGTTAGACCAATTTGTGTGCATTCTTCTAGAAGATTGAGGTTCAGGGAACTGTGCGTGACATTTTGTGAGTCACCCTTTCCCATCCTTCAGTGGAGTTCACTCACCGTGACGCTGAATCGAACAATTGTACTGTGTATGCAAAGCAGGTTTTTCTGCAGACTCTGTTAGACATCAGTCATTATTCTCAGACTTTGATAATATAACCCTTATTTTGAGCTCACCACACCTCTATTATGCCTTTATGGCAGTGTATTAACTAACCCCTATGGGTCTCCAGACACTGGTGTTTATATTAAATATGGTAAACTGATATATCTTCATAAGATGCTGGTCTTTAGAGTGGGTGAACACCCTTGTATCTATATATAGCTATATATTGTAGGACGTATTGGGATGGTGATGTATGTTTGCAGGTGCCATTTTCTTTTAATAGCAAAACCTAAAATGCTGTGATGATGAGGGGGACAATTGAATATAGATTGGCACTCCACTGGACAACAAAAGATGCCACTAGATGGGCATTGTGTGAAGGAGGGAAAGCGATGTTAATGACAGTCAAGACAGGTAATCCCTCTCCCTCTCTCGCTTCCCCTTTCTCTATGGGTATAATCAGTTTCCTCGCACTTCTCCCAGTAGTCATGATAACTATTGCAACAATTAGCTTCCATCTCTCTGCCACAGTGAACTGTCCCACCACTGTCTGGACTACAAGTATAACACATATAGGAGTTTTCATGAACCTTTAGTGTGTGGTGCCCACTTGCTCAAAGTGTTCACTTAGATGTGAAAAAAATTTGATCATGGAGGTGTGTACTCCTTCCCAGGTTAAATCAAAAGTTCTTCAATTTGGGAAAATATGCTTCTTTAGGTATCAATTCTAGAAGATTGATACCACTCTCATGTGTACTGTAAATATTTCTTGATTCTGAACAGATGCCAGGCCAGGACATAGTCTGGCACATAAACCTTTTTTTTTTTTTTTTTTACTATTACACTTAATACACATTAAGCAAATGAGATATCACATGGTAATTCTCCCTGTTTTCCCTAAGATGAGATAGCTGGCTGCTAGCTCTATCTTTATATTTACCATACAGACAGTAGACTGGTATGGATCTTCTTATCTAAGTCTTTGCCAAAAAGCAAACAAACATGTCTCTCCAAATTTTGAACTTCTCCTTTAGGAAAAGGAAATTCAAGAACTGTATTGGGATAAAAAAAATGTGCATGGGACTAGTATTACCATGGGACCTCACGTCCACCGGTTAATAACATCGGCAGTTTCCCTCTTTAGTGTTTAGCTTAGTAACATATAACCCACAGCGGCTTAGCGCTCCTCCCCAGATCCGCCCTATTGTCTAAATATGTTGGCTTCCATTTAAAAAAAACAAACAAAAAAAAACAAGATAGCAATGCAGCCAATCCGACCCAAATCACTGAGATGATGATTCACACAGGACTAATATAATCACCTGACACCTGAAAATATGGTCGGTAATTTGCGATGAAATTTTTACTTGACAAATTACAAAGATGACAGATTTGCACAGGATTAAGGTCACAGACGACCTCCACAATTACTACAAATGACTTGAGGTCCCCTGGTAATACGAATCCTCTGTGAATAGGGCTCTAGACATACCAAATGCTCCTTCCTTATTATTCTTTGTGTCTTCTTGACGCTGGATTGTGAGAAAGCAGTTTTTCGTCACAGAGCAAAAGGGTCAGAATTTTTTACAAACTGACAAATGTTCAGTGGTGGAAACAACTTTTTTTAGAGTTTTAGAGGTGATTTAGTATGAGTTTTGTTTGAATGGTGAATGTAGTAATGTATGTAATAATCCTTTCCTTTCATCCTGGTAACTGTAGTGGTATTTGTCATGCATACAAAAAGTCAAATGGAAACTGGTTTCATGTATACATGATAATGAAGAACTTGGTGCTCTTCAGATACAATGCAGTTGGGCAGTCCAGACTAGTTGAAAATATGGACAACTTTTTTTTATGATAACAAAATACATCATTTGCCAAGCTTGACTGTTAGCTGTGGTTTTGGGGATGACAGTATCTGCTGTTCTATGGCCTGCTTTGTGTGTCCCTTCCTTCCTGTCCGCAGGTATCTCAGTGGGCGGGGCTTGAAACTAGGAGCACATGGCCAGTCTCCTGGAAGTTTTAAGAGCAGGCTATCTCAGTCGTTCTCTCTCTCTCTCTCACCAGAAGGACCTGGTTTTTCCTCCGACGCCATTGTCTTGTTTTGTTGGCTGTGGCCTGGTTTTTACACTTTACAACACTTCACACTCATCACTCACAAGCACTCAGACACACTGATAACCATACATTCACACCTCATAGCATTATTATGATTTATGTACTTTATTTAAATAAATATTGTTAATGGTTGCGCTTATCCCCGTCTCACTATCTTTTGTCATGGCTTTTTGAGCCGGTCATGACACTGTCTGTCAGGTGATTTGGCCACTTTGGCTCAAACTGAAATTCAACAAAAAACCCTGGATGATTTGCCATGAACTTTTGTAGACATTCATGGGCCTAAGAGGAGTAAGCCTGCCGACTTTGGTGATCCATGTCTTGACAACTGTTGAATGGATTAGCATGCAATTTAGTGCAGACTTTCATGGTCTTTGATAATCTCCTGAATTCAGCACCGTCAAAATTCAATTTCCACAATACATTATCTAGCAATTCATTTTTCTTTACAATGAGCCTCACTGCCTCAAAGAGCCACTTGCTTGGCTGTATACTTAGTCTTGTTTCACTATGTAAATAATAAAAATGAGTCGATATTATTGGGGCAGTCAGTCCCAGGTTATAACTGATTCATTATCTGAGACACTCTAGATGTTCAGTCAACGTAGAGTTATCTGCATGCATATCCTTTTAACTCTGCATTCTGTTTCTCCCTTTGTTTTTATACCATCACTGTCCACCATTCATGTAGCAAAAACAGATATGAGTTGAAAGAATGTCCTGCGCGGTAAATTTCCACCAAATATTGGGAATAAGCAGAAATCTCAGGTTCTGTCTGTTTTTGTTCATGTGTTAGTGTGCACGTGTGTGTCCAGCGCTTTAGTGTGTAACCATGCCTGTTAGGTTGAAGCCCAGTGCCGTCAATCATGCATGGTTGTGGGGGAAGATTGGAGGGTGGTATGCAGATACTACTAGCTGTCAACAGACCACAGGAAAATGGATGCCCGAGAAAGCCATAACTATGATAAATTTACTCCTTCAATTCTCCCAGTAGCCCCCTCCTCTCTCTCTGTCTCTGTCTCTCTCTTTCTCTCTCTCTCTCTCTCTCTCTCTCTCTCTCTCTCTCTCTCTCTCTCTCTCTCTTTCTCTCTCTCTCTCTCTCTCTCTCTCTCTTACTAACACATTCTGATAGACATGCATATAGTTCACACACAGAATGCCCCCACCTCTCTCCAAACCCCCATACACTATCTCTCCTAGGCCCCCTCTCTTCTACCAGCAGCCTGCGAGCGTGTGACTAATGTATGCGGTAAAGCTGCTCGCTACCATGCCGCTCACCAGCCCACCACCACCCCGATCGGCCCATCCATCTTTGCGTCGGCGCTGGAGACCGCATTCAAATAAATTTGTCACTGTACGTTTATGAAATATTGATGGCGGGAGAGAGGGAGATGGTGTGTGAAAGGGTTGGTTCAGGACAGATCAAAAGGTTTGGCCGGTAAAGAAAGGAAGAGCCAAGTGTGAATAGGAGGGGTGTCATTTTTGAACGGGGTCCAGGTGAGGCTTAAATAAAGACATGAAGTCTCAGGACTGCTCAGAGACATATAAGGGAGTTCAGTTCTATCAATGGGGTTCACATTTATCAGAAGTTCAGACATCCAGGAAACATGAAGATGCAAGCCAAACTAGCGGTCAATGGAAAAGTGAAGCGCATACTTAAAACGGATGAATCTCAACAGTTTATTGATGCTCAAATCCTGTTATTATCTTCTCTGAACATTTCACTCATTATCTTGTCATCCAAATGACAAACATCTTTTCTCACTTACTCTGAAGCCCCATTCATACATGCAGCGCAAACCTGAAATTATGTAGACATTGATGTAAAAACGCAAATGTCCAAATCAATTGGTTTGGACATGAAACAGTCTTTACCTGCCAGCTCCCGAGTGCAAAGTCTGTATGTAATCTCAAAGAGCAACACAAGGTGTGGGAATTCACAGCGAGCGAGTGGGTGTGTTGATCATGTTGATCATGTGTTTGTTTGAAACTGGAAGGAAACAAACATCTATGGTTGAAGATGAAGGGTGATTTACATAAAGACTTGTAAACTTGGCGATACTCAAATTTCAGGGCTGTTTTCCCTTCAGCTAATGATTATATCTGCAGTGTCCTAGCAGCACACGACACCAATGATCATCAACTGTAAAATTAGTTTGGGTACATTGTTTTTGATTGGAGGTTGATAGAATTTCATTTGCAGTGCTCAATACTTTTCTAATTAATTTATTAATAGCATATTCTTTGAAATGACGAAAAATATCTTCCAAAGGTCAAGGTGACAGAAAAACCTATAAATTGTCAGGATGCCATCCTGGCAGCCCTTCTCTTTCCTTTTGTTCCTGTGTTTTGTCTCCCTCTGTCTGTGTTTCCCTGTATGTGTCTCCCCTCTCTATGTTTGTTTGTTGGAAGCTGGAGGCGTGGTTTTCTGGGCAAGCTGTTCCAGGTGGAACAAATTATCACTAATCTCCGTGAATATATGTGTAATTGCTCCTGTGTTCTTTTGCTTCAGTTACCCGGGATCCTGTCTACCTGTCTGTCTCCCGGCCTGCCTGCCTACCACCCGCTTGTGTTCTCCCTGTGACCATCTCGCAGTTGTTTGCAACCTCACCGACCCTGGACACAGTCAGGAGAGCACCACCCTCAGTTGGACCTCACACCTTTTCCCCTTGTGATATGGACACTTTTGTATATAGTATTGCCACTCCTTAAAAACTCTTAAACCTGACTCTGTTTTCCGTGTCTGCATTTGGGTCCCAGTCCCCCGGTTTTTCCAGTTCTGTTCATGACATAAATATTCAATTAATAATGATATAAAACAGAGAAAAGCAGCAAATTCTTACATTTCAGAGGTAAGAATTAGCTTAGTTTAGTATTTTTGATATTTCCATTTGATAAATGACATGAGTTTCGAAATCACAATTTTTCGTTTTCTGTTGATCTGTTGAGTTTCTAAATAAATTAATTGTTCCTGTTGCTCTGTTACAATTGTTCCTGTTGTTCCTGTTGCACAGATCTCACTGTGACAGTGTTGATTGCAACTTCTGTCTATGGAAGAAACGGCCACATGAAAACTGTTGGCAGTGTATTTTATGTATTATCCAGTGCAACACGGACAACGTTTCTGGAAAGAGATGTTACTGTTGAATGTTCAGAAAATTGAAATGCCCTGGGCACTACCAAAGAAATCCCATTGCCTTCATCCCATATTGGGTTGGTGGCAAAAACCTCAGGTTATAATATTTCAAAACCTGTAAATAAAAACAAAACTTTCTGCATGGCTGGATACCACTAGAGGTAAACAGTTTTGTAATTTGGGTCAACTGACCCTGTTAAGTGTAATTTGCAAATCAGTGACTATGCAAACCTCCAGTATAAATGAGAATGTTTTGTACTATCTGAGCAACCTTGACTTTGTCCCAATTAAAACTGTAATAATCGGAAGTGGTCAGGGAAGAGACATTTTATTCCACAGAGGGAGCCGATTCGAGAGAACAAGCTGAATGTGACTCATACCAACACTGAGCAACCAGAGTCATGTCCATTGTGTGTGAAGTTGTGTATGTTGGCAAGTTTGTGGGTGTTTGTGTGGTACATACCAGAACACAAAGGTCACAAATATTTCATATGGGCAGAGGAATGGATTTTTGGACAGTGAACTAATGTACTGTAATGGCAATCTTTTCACAACTCCTTCTCAGATACAAATTACTCATTGCAGCACAGGGTAACTTGTATCACGGCAAAACCCAAAATATTGGCTCCACTATTCTGTATGTCAAGATAAGAGACAGTTTACTGCATGCAGAGTTATTGACTACTGTGATTATGTGTGATTACCGTGTAGTGCCAGTATGATAAGCTGTTCATTGTCTGGTGCTTGGCCATAATGGAAAGAGGAGAATGAGGAGGCTGTCAGCAATATTGACTCATCTCGAGAGATGCATTCCTTCTTTGTCCAGCCTCTCTGGTAAACACATGATCCTTGTTTTCTCTTCCTCCCTTCCACCAAAACCTACAGTATCTATCGCACAACAACCCGCCACCCCCCTCTTGACGTTTTCCATCCATCTGTCTTTTCCTCTGTCCCTGGGCCTATCAACAAGATGAGTCACAGGCATGCCCGTGGCAGGGGCTAAATGTTTAGTTCACTGCTTTTAGCCCTCCAAGCACAAATACACAATGCAAAGCGATCCAAACTGGCCAAACATGATGAGGGTGGAACTTTCCACCCTCATCATCGTGAGCAGTCCCATGCTGTATTTGGTCAGAGATAAACACAGTGTCAACAACACAGTGGAGACATTTTGTGCTTATTGTGGATGATGATGATGATCCTCAAGGCCAAATGAAGAGATAAGAGAAGTGAAGTAACATTTAGCAGGATGCAGAGATGGTTATCTGTTGACCATGTGCTTGACAATTTCAAAGATTAGGTTGTGATTCTTCAAGTCCCCCTCCACTCAAAAATGTTTAGGTTTATAGCCTCTAAAGTGTCTGACATTGACTATAGTGACTTGTATCTGTGCAAAGTTTGTCAATTTTACCTGAAAGAGGTTGTGTCTGTGCACTTCGCTAAAATTTGAGATTCAAACATATCCCAGTCAAGCTGAGTATTAGCATTTAATTGGGTCACAATGTCAACAAGACATGTTGTCATCCATCGTCCTGTGAGTGAAGATTAATGAAAAGACTCGCTGCAGAAATGGTTTAGTTTTAGGCTTCTGTGAGGTTTCTTCAGATGGTTGAGTGTTGAGCCTCTGATTTATCTCCAGCCCACACATACACACACACACACACACACACACACACACACACACACACACACACACACACACACACACACACACACACACACACACACACACACACACACACACACACACACACACACACACACACACACACACACACACACACACATTGGGACCATCTGACTGGATCATGAAGCTACGCACTTTTTTATAGTATCTAAAATTTCCTTTTCTATTTTTTTATTCCCTTTAGTGACATATTTCGAAGTTTGGTGTATCTTCCAGTTTGTGCGTCGCTCTTTCAAGTGATGTCATTGTTGAACTGATCGGTGTCAAAAGGTGACAGATCAGGGTGACTGGCTGGTTAAAGTAGGCTCCCTGCATATTTCATCTGTATGTGAGTCTGTATGTGTTCTTCTGGATGTGCTGGGCATTTTATTCCATCATCTTTTTTTAACTGTGGATACTTGTGTGTGTGTTATCGAAAAGGCTATACTCCTGAGGCGCAGGTATGAATGTGTGTGTTTCTAGTCCTCCTGAGAGACAGATGTAGCGATACTGTGGACACTCGTAGGTCACCGCTCTCTATTATCTAGACAAGGACTCTCTGTCACAAACTCAGTCTTTCTTTCCACTTCTTTATTTATCCCTTCTTCCCTTCTTATTTATCCATCTCTCCCTCCTCCCTCAGCTGACGCACACGCAGACGTCCCATAGTACTCCCTAAATCACTCTTGGACAGAAAGAGGGAAAGAAAGGGGAGATAGAGAGAGAGAGATAAAGGGGGTAGAGAGATAGATAGGGGAAAAAGAGAGGGATGAGGGTTTGAGCATACATGGAATGAACCTATCAATCCAGGGTGCCTATTATCCTGTGTGAAATGCCTCTCGCTAGCAGACGCCTAGTTAGTGTGCCTGTTCAAAATTAATAAAACGGCAGCCGAGTCTGGGCTGAGACTGCGACAGGCCTGGTTATTGATTAAGTCATGTCACAGGAATGGAAGGCTTTGCCATTAAAAGTACAAATTATGCAGGACGTTTAGCCATGCCTCTTATTCATGTACGAGACAGGCAAGAGTCACTGGAAGAATGGAAGCCTGCTCCATTTTCGTACGCTGTCCAATGCGTCTCTCTCTCCCTATTGTGTGGGCCTTTTGTTGTATTTAGGATCCTAATAACGTGAGCCTGTGTGAAAGGAGAAGGTTAGACTGCCAGTGTCTGAAAATGGCCTGAGACAAGACAGTCAAGAACGAGACAAAGAAGAGGGAGACAAAGAGCGATCGCTTTAGCGTGTACAGGAGGACAAAGAAAAACTCATAGTGTAGTGTAGAAAACAAGTTGAACAGACGATACACAGAGCATGGAAGTGCTTTTTAGGAGTGAGAGCTTCCCCGCGAAAAGAAGCCATTTAATCATGTAACAAATTAAACGATATTATTTTGACACCCGGCCAGATGGCTCAGCTCCTCTCGTCTTCAGCGTGAAGAGTGATGGAGAGAGGGGGTGAAACAGGGAGAGGTTGATGGAGATGGAGCCTCTGAGAGAGGTAAAATTAATTTGTCTGTAGTATGTATGTGTCTTCCTGTGTTCAGTGCTTGGAGTCAGCACTGTGATGTGCAGGGATAGTAACAAGACAGGAGCAACGTCTAAGGCTTCAATCAGCAGGCCTGTTTCTCTGCCTCACACATGGCTCTGTGGAGGGAAACATACCGTAGGTTGATTTCCTCCTTTTAAGTGTTTGTGTGTTGAGGAGGTGGAGGGGTTGAGTGTGCGGGGCAGAGAGAGATAGATAGAAGAGAAATGAGAAGATAGGTGGGGGTGTGTCAATAATTTATAGCAATTGCCAGAAAGGGCAAAAAAAGCTCTACCCCGGAATCCTCAAGCCACCGTGATGCTTGGAGCGCAGGCTCTTGTTAACACAAAAATGCACACACACACACTCACACACGCACGCACGCACACACGCGGTACAGACATAGACAACCAAAGGCATATGTAAATGAGCATTTTCACACACACACACATTCATATTCTTACCCGTGTGCACAGCTGTACAGACACACAGACACAAACATGCACACCACAAAAAAACAGCCTCACTTCAGTCAACTGGCAGGTCATTAATTTCATGATGCAAAACCAGAACACTGAAGATGAAGATGGAGAGAGAAAAAAATAGCGGCGGTGTGTAACCGTGTGTGTCCTGATCCATCCAGGAAGAATCCACCAAGACCCTTAAGAAATCCATGTTTATGCATTTTAAAGTCTTTTTGTTGTTGTGGTTGTTATTGTTGTTGTTTCCAAAGTGCTGAAAACCCTTCTGACGACCTTTCAGATCTCAGATGGAAGAGGAAGAGAGATTTCCGAGTGGCAGCTTCTTTGTTGTATGATTTATTACCAATCAAAAGTCAGTACTGAGGCCATGCTCTTCTGTGACTCTCAGGTGGACAAATGCTGTCATTTTTCTGTCAGAGAGGTTTGGTTTCTGAACTGTGACACGTGTATGTGTAGGCACCTGAAACCGTCATAAAGATCGAGATCACTGCTGGGCCAGAAGAGTTAGTCAATGGCAAAATGATAATCCCTAATGTTTTTTAGCTCCTTGTGAGTATAGGTGCAATGGCGGCAGGGAGGGAGGGTAACAGAGGAATGTGAGTCCAATTAATCTGTTAATTGGGGCTATTATAGAACAGCTGCTGGGGAATAAAAGGAAAATCTCCTGTCTGTCTCTTTGTTTATTTCTACTTTCCCATCTCCCTCTTCTAAAGTACCTTTTGGCAATCAGTGCCTGTTTTCCCTTTTCCTCTTGGCTAAAGAGCCAGCCGTGGCTAATGGCACCATGTACGGCAGGCAGACTGCCCCCTTGGCACTGCCCGCTGGAGGAGCAGAGGGCTTTAAGATGGCACAGAGCAGTAAAAAATTGTTAGCTGAGTAAAGAGGCACTGCAGGGAGGGATAGACCGAGTTTATGGCCCTCTGCGCATACCCGGGTGTTTAACTTATTCTAGCTTAAGTGGCAAACTATGAAATGTCTTGTGATTAAAATCCTAGAAATTGTCAATTTTTTGCACACAATGTTTCCTTAATGTGTGCCAGTTTGTGTGTGCATGTACAGTGTGTACAGTACATTTCTCCTTGTGACTTTGGGCTGAATGGTCATACAGTCCCTCAGACGAGAGGAGGACGAGTAGTAGAGTTGGAATGAGGCAGCGACAGAGGGGTAGAGAAGAGGGAAAGGGGGTGGAGGGTGGGGGTGTGAGAGCTGAATCAGCGGGAAGCTTCGCTAATCGCCGCGGCTCATCTGTTAATGGAGTTAATGAAGAATGGGAGCAAACCAAATGCGCTGAGATGAGAGAAGTTCCACCACACTGCATAGGCCGCTGCTCTCAATGTGTCTCCTCCACACAGTCACATAGACACAAACACGACCATGCACACACACCAGCTTTCTTTTCTTTCACATGTACCCTTGCTATCCCACTCTGTTCACCACATTTTCAGCACCTATTGACACAAAACACTTTCTTTTTTGCACCGCCTCGCACCTATATGCACATTCTGCTGCTTTCGCACTCGCCCTTCCACACTCCCACCCTCACACACTTTCCTCGCCTGTCCTCTTCCCATATGTTTCTTTATTTCGCCTCATAAAGTGTGCAGCACCCTCTTTAGCCCCTCCACCCTCCCCTGGGGAGGAGACACGCTGTGACACACCACTGTGTTTGCGTAGGAGGTGAAGAAATATTCAGCGACGCCATGCAGACCTCTCACCCAGCTGATAAGGCTGATGGGTTGACAAGTCCCCATGGAGACGCACACACAGCCGCTGCTCACTTGTTACAGGCTCAGTAGCACTTATTAGCAATCTATCAAACACTTGTTATTGACACAGCAGTAATCGCTCAATCAAGATACAATTTTGGAGCTCATTCCCATCAATCAAACATTTAATGCATAATTCAGATATTACCAGAGAGCCCTTATATCTGATTGTTTATGTGCTCAGAGGAAAGTTATTTAATGGCTAACTGGACCTAGCTTGGACTTGGAGAAAAAGTAAAATGTATACACTCAAAACACTGTGGGACGGTTATTTGCCATTATCCCTTCACCCAGTCCTGTCAATGCCTCTGAAAATAAATTAATCAAAGCACAGATTTCATTTAGATTTTTAGATTGATACCAATATTAAGAGAGTAAAACTAGAACAATAGAAACTTGTCTAAATATATATACTGGTATCAGTGTATATGTCAGCTGATAAGCAACAATAAATTGCAGTATAGAAGCATGGACTGTATATAAAGATGAATGGCTTGACAGCTCTCCAACAGTGAATCCAACAACATGATTGGCAGCTGTGACTGACTCGTGATTGGTAAGGCAGGTGTATGGGCAGGTCTTTGATAATGCCCTCACTACAGCACAGACTTTGGTTGCAAAATTACAATATGGCAGCGACCATATCTGGGATATTTTGTCTTCACGTTTGTACAGTAGAGCTTTCAAAATTAGTATTTGAATATTTGTTCTGAAATAACACAGGTTTGAATCAAACCAGTACAACTGGAGACATATATCCTTATACAGGTACATTTATTTTACCTGTTTTACCTAGCCCCTAGTAGAGTATTAGAGTCATTTTCATATTTGAATATTTGTATTGTTTAAATATTGGAATAAACACTTGAATTTAGAATATTTGTTGACAAATGGGTTGTCCATCTTTATATAGTCTATGTATAGAAGTGTCAAGCTAGGTTTGAGGTCATATTTTTTCTGTAATTTTAAAATATAGGGTTATGTCATAATGTCAATATGCCAAGCTATTGGAACATTTTACAGTTTAACAGTGTTCTCTGTTTGACAAACTACAGAATGTAATGTTGTTTTCTACATTACTGCAAACATAACTTTGGCATTTCTGTGCTGTAATCTGGTACTTATCGACTGACACATACAGCGATATCAATAAATATGTGATAAGCTAATATGGGCCGATAATATTAACTGGACAGGTTTTTGGCTCCAGAGGCAACTCTGCAGAAGCAACAACAATAGCCCTGTGTGAGGGCTGCATTACCAATCAACATATACAATACATTTGGCAGTTACCACACGCTGACAAATGTGTTGATCTACGTATTCATGTCCACAAGCAGATTCAGTGTTCAATTATTGTTTTGTTGTGTGTTCATGACAAAAATGCAAACATGGTTAGCTTAATGAGCTTGGAGTGAAAGATTCTTACAAGATTACACGCACACACACACACACGCACGCAAGCACACACACACACACACACACACACACACACACACACACACACACACACACACACACACACACACACACACACACACACACACACACACACACACACACACACACACACACACACACACAGTCTGCTGGTTAATCAGCTGTGTAAAGTACCATATCTATCTTTCAATTTCCCCCCATTAGGGCAGACGCTGGCTTGATTAGGCCCTTAATCTCTGGAGATTGAGACATTAAAGCCTGGGAGTGATGTATCCACACATGCTCACACAGTGTCACACCGAGCCAAAGTAAAATCATCTGCCACAGTGGTGCCAAGTTTGTTGCAAAACAGCCATAACACACACTTACTATGTTTAATAAAGAAATTATTTTTCATTGCTCGTCATTGTTATACCCTCTTTCTATCCTGAATCACTTCTGCGGTAAACCAAGTCTTATAGTACAGATGTGTTTCCCATAATTCCTGCTTACATAAATGTCATTAAATAGAAGCTGGTTGGAGCACTGGGCAACAGAGGAAGCTAGGGATGGGCCTTCCTCTAATCTGTACGTCAAATACAGACGTGGGAAATTGGGCCTGTTTTGGAGGTGGAAATTCATCCCTGTTATCCATTGAACCTGTGTAGACCGTCTTCCTCTTCCTTCCTGCCTTAAGTTGGCAAACGTGGCAGCTTCTACAACTGCTTTCTTTTTTCTGTATCACCTTAAAAGAGTAAAAAAAAGAAAAAAGTATGTGCCTTTTTGTGGTTTTAAAAACAGTCCCATCTTTGTGGAGCAGCAAAGTTTGGACCGGAGGAGCAGAAGGGGCAGGTGTACCAAACAGAAGAGCAAAGATGTCTTGAGTTCTGGGCCATTTCCTCCAAGGACAATAACCCCCATCTTGTTTAACAACTCACCCGGAAGGGACTATTACACTCATTTTAATTGGCTCCCACTTTAATTGCCCAGGTGGAAGGAGGGGGTCTCTTTTCTTCTCCTTATGCTCTTAAAGTTAGCCCTGCCAAAATGAGTTTGAAGCAAAGCTGCGTGTGTGTGTGTGTGTGTGTGTGTGTGTGGGAATGCTAAAAAAAAAATTGAAATGATCTTGGGGATGACACACACTTGAGCCTCTTTGTACCTTTTTTCTATGCCCCCCTTACTAGAATATAATAGAAGAAAATATGCAGCCCTAGATCGCTGTCTCAGGTGGAGTTGGGAAGCAGCAGGGGAAGCTGAGCAGTCCTGTTTGATGTTAAACCACCACACATTACGGTCTGAGACAATTACCCTCCTGCTATTAGTACATCGCTATACCAGTGGCCTACACACTGTCCCGAACAGCTGGTAGAGACCAAGAAATTAAGAGGGAGATGGGACAGTGAGTTGGTTAATGACAGGGAAAGTGAGAGTTTTGGGTTGTTTTGTGGGTGAAACAGGAGTAGAGTAAAAAGGTATGTCCTCGGTGGAGGAAAGGGTAAAAAAAGAAAAGAAGAGAAAGACAGGGGAGTTGAGGTGCTCATTCAATTGTGACCGTGATGCTCGGCTCCACTCTCATGTAGCCCTGCTAGTGATTTCGCTAAATGAACAGCGATTGTACCAATTAATAGTATTGAGTGTTATTCATTACAGCTGTCAAGGAGCAAACTCCTGCCTTCATTAGGCTTTGTCTAGCCTCTACATTTTCTCTTTCCACACCTCTTTCTTGGAAGGGTTTAAAGCAGGAAAGGATCTTTGTCCTAATGTGTCCCTGATAACATTTGCCTGCACATCTGACCTTTTCCTTTCTCGGGCAGGGACACACCAAGCCAACTGTCAGCCGTTGAGCATGTTGTGATTTGACTGCTCAGTCAAATCTACTCAGTTTATACATACAGAATTTCACTATTTGATTGAAGAATACACTCTACCTTCGCCTGCCTACCGTTCTAACACAGGTACAGAACTTTCATGCTAGTTGGTTTCCTTTTTTTACTTAACCTTTTTCTTTCTCCGATAGTCACAGATTTGTCTCCATTCAGTGTCTGTGTGTGATTGTGCATGCGCATGTGTGCACACTTTTGTGTCTGACAGGGGAAGTAAAGCGTGTCCTGTCCCTCACCTGCAGGCCCCTTAGCTGTATGAATATCAGGCAGGGTGAGGAGGGGTGAGGACATCAGAGATCATGAGGTTTCAAAGGGCCTCATATCCGAGTGCAGGGATTCCCCCATCCTTCTCTGACAATAGGACAGGAAGGAAGGAGTGTACAGACTGCAGGAGTGGGCCAGGCGTTAACAGGAGAGAGGACAGAGGTACATGGGAGACATGTGGGGGACAGTTTCTTATCTTGAGAGAATCATGCAGAGACATGACGCAGACAAGCTGTAGTTTGACATCAAAATTGTCCAGTGGAAAATAATGACATTAAAGTGTTTGACTACTGGGACCTTGGATCAGCTCCCAACTCATGCAAGGAGTTCCTATTTGTCTTTTTCCTCCATTCCACCATTGCCCAAGCTTAATCAAGTTGTTTCAGTTTCTAAATCTAAATGAATAGTTTAGCCTTAAACTGAACCTTTTTTGTGACAGACAAATCTTATATTTGATGGAGAAACGTAATCTGATATGTTGCATAACCAGAGTAGATAATCTGTGTTTAAACGTTTCCCCAACTTTTAATATCTATGGTATCTCCCGTGATCTTTTGGACTAAAACTAAAACGCAGGGTTAAGTTTAAAAAAAAATTGGGTGCTGTTTCCAGAATTTAAATCTCAGTGGTCAGCTCCTGCTTTGACCTTGAGCACTATGAAGCTTTTACATTCTTTTTGGAGGCAGTTGGGTGCTAGCTCAAGTGTCTGATATCCATCATGTCTTACTGTAACATGACTCATGGAGTAAAATGAGAGCGTCAAAAGTGTCTGGCCTTGAGGAGGACAAGCTGCTTGTGCCTTTAAATTGAAGGGAGTTGAAGAGACAAAAGGGACTCCTCTTTGCTGTTTATGAAGAAAAAGAAAACTGCAGTTTGACATAATTTTTGAAATAACTTCTGAGTTAAAAGCACAGTTGTTGGAGGGCCTTGCCCGAAAGCAGTGGTTAAGATTAGGAATTTCAGGAAAAGCTTTCTAACCGCTGACTCTACCTTCTGTGCTTTAAAAGGGAAAAGGAGAAGGAAATAAAGGAAGGAAGGGGTCACAGAAAAAAAAATCTTATCTAAATTGTCTTGGCCCTGACCCACTACGTCTCATGACTGTAGATACTAAATCACTACTGTATCCTGACCCCTCACCTCTGCTATCTGACCCTAAGACCGGCCCGGCAACCTGTATCAGCTGGTAAACAATCCTGGAAATTCTGCAGAATGTGTCACATAAGATTAGACTGCAGGGATTCAGACTGTAGTCTCTGTAGACAATTTACAAGACAACACATATTAACGGTAAAAGTCCACAGTTGTGTATCATTGCCGATAATAGCAGCTGGTGCGAGAGATGGCGAAATAATGCATGAACTCTGTGTGTGTGTTTATTTCATCGTGAAAGACCTTTAGAGGATTGGGGAATCAAGAGCTTCCCTGCAGCTGGATCCTGTCTACAGTGCTTTGCAGAAGTATTCTCCCTTCATGACCTTTGGCACATTTTGTTTTGCCAAGTTATTTCATAATGCATTTATTCAGGAGTTCTGTGCAAAAGAAGATCGAATCAAACGAAAGAAGTATCACTTACTTTTTGTAAACACACAGCATTCAGAATTGGCCCCTCCTCTCCTCCTGGGCTAACTCTCAACGTACAGAGAGAGAGAGAGAGAGAGAGATAGAGAGGGGGAGAGAGAGAGAGAGAGAGAGAGAGAGAGAGAGAGAGAGACAGAGAGAGAGAGAGAGAGAGAGAGAGAGAGAGAGAGAGAGAGAGAGAGAGAGAGAGAGAGAGAGAGAGAGAGAGAGCAGCGATGGTCGAATCAGTTATGTTGTAAGAACAAATAAACACACTAGAAGTTGTTAGATGTTGCTTCACTGTCAATGCAAAGTATCACCCTGTCTCTGTTTGTGTGTGTGTTAAACAGGCACACTACCATGTGCTCTGCTTCAGTATCTGACGCTGAGGGAGAGGGGCATCACATAGTGGCGGAGGGAAGTCTGAGGGCTGCTCGCCCTGCATGCTGTTATTGCCTTGTCCCTCTCTAAAGGACAAGAAAATTAGAAAATATAGGCAGAGAGCAGGATCTCTTTTAGTGGGTCATAAGCAGTGGCGATTGCTCTAAGATGATGATTGGATGAGCTGTCTGAGGCAGAATCCTTTTTTATTGACAGCTAAATGAACGAATCAGCGATCTTGAAGAATAAACCGGAGCATTTTCCAAGTTTTTCATTCCGTTGTTCTCAATTGATCCAGAGACTTTACTGATCCCCAGCAACTTTGTCATTGTTAAAAACAACTAGCGTTGAGTTTTGTGACTCTGTTCTCGCACTCTGCGGTTTCTTTCCCCAACAAGCAGCTGCAGTGCTTCTTCCCCCGTCACGATCACTCACACTCACAGGTGGTCACACTTCACAGTAGCCTGGCGCAGCAGCTCCAGCTGGGTCAAGGCTGTGTAAGCAGCCTGGCTCTGCTGGCATTGAGAGGACTCGTCAAGTCCCTGGAAAAGACACCTCGTTGGTACGATAAGGTCACAGAGCTTCCCCTCCTTGAAAGACCAGCAGTCGCCATTGGTCATAAGTGATAATTGAGAGGGATTCTTTTTGTATTAGTTTATATATTGTGATACAACTACATATTATACCTTCACTGTATTCATTTTATCAGAAAATGTAATAACAGTTGTAAAATGTAAACAGTTGGGATCTTGTCGGAATATTTTTGTATTTTGGGAAATATGCTTATTTACGTTTGAGTTAGGGTTGAGTTAGATGTGAAGAGCAACACTCTGTATTGTAAATATACAGCCAAAGCCAGCAGCCTATTAGCGTATCTTAGCATGAAGACTGGAAACATGAAAATTGCGAGCATGGCTCTGTTCAAATTAGAGCTGAAAGGACATGAAACATAATCTTAGCATTGGGAAACGATAGTGGGCACCTTTCACTGTGGCAGATTAATTGATGATGAAAATAATTGCCAGTGTGCAGCTTAAAATATTTCTTATAAGAAATCTCCGGTATTTTAATTTTATCATTTCTCTTACGCTTCTACAGTTTTTCTTTCTTTAAATAATTTTTTGCCTTGCGTAAAGGTATTTTAAAATTACAGAAAAACTATGAAGAAAAGTCTGAATCCATTTTCTAGGCATATCTGTGTGCTATAGGTGTTTGAGTGTGTTAAAGTATGCTTGTTTAAAGACATGAAAAAGATATATAACGACTCTATGTTCATCATTAGTTTGTGAAAATAACAGTTTCAATATTGGTGCTACCACCCTGGTTGGGCCAATAGATCGACACTGACCAGACCTGCTGTTGGCATGCGGACATCTGGCTTCAGCCTCCTGCCGTGCAAGACAAAGATTTACACCACGTTGATATAACTCCGCCATACCTCACACGCTGAGGCCTTGACGAGAAAGTAGGAGAGGGAGAGCGAGACAGAGACAAAGATGTGCGCCGACACACGAACACACGCACAGACATGGAGGCAGACACCATGACTTACAGCCCAGTTCCTTTCCTTCTCCCCACTGTTAGGAAGGCTGTTATTATGAAGACCTTCAATCCTTTTCTTCTTTGTCCCCTCTCTCGTGGACTCACTGCAGCCCTGTAACTCACACAGATGTCAAAACAAACACACAGATAAACAGCCAAAAGCAACACACACACACACACACACACACACACACACACACACACACACACACACACACACACACACACACACACACACACACACACACACACACACACACACACACACACACACACTATCAACAGAGACGTTAGCAACCCCCCTCTCTCTTCTATCCTCCCTTCCCAAGTCTGGCGTCCCCCACAGTGCCACCAATATTTCTCATGAGCTCTCGGCCACCAGCCCTTCATGAATTTTTATTAAACAAAACTCTAAGCAGATTGATTTCGCACCGGCTTCTTTATTGCATTTTTATTTAATTCTTTCTCTCTCTCAGATGCTCACTTGCTCCTCCTTGCCCTTACCTCAGTTTCACCACTCCATCCTCTCACCTCTTCTTTCCTTCCTGATGCTTATCCTACTTCCTCCCTGTATTTCCTGCCTGTTTTATCAACCATCTCTCTTTTTTTACACCGTCCTCCCCTCTTTCCCATTCTCTGTCGTCCGCCTTTCATTCTATTCTATTTCCTCAAACCTCATTTTCCTGCCAGTCCTGATTTATGTTCCTGGATTTGTGGCCCTGAGGAGAGCTGTTGTTGGTGGGCTGATGAGCTTTGTTTGGACTTTGTGTGTGTGCCTCTGTGTGTGCATACACATGTGTGAGTTTGTTAAGATGCATTTATGTCACATATATCAGCAATTGGTTGTAGCACTCAGTTCATTTCATTATCTTTTCCAACCTTTTGTTCTTTAGTCAGCTCCCCCTTTCTGTGTGCTGATGTGTTGTATGGGGGATGTACAGATGATGTGTACAGATGGGGGACAAGTGTCTAGTTAGGTGTTGGGGTGCTAAGCTGCTAGAACAGTTTGAGTGTGCCTTGACATGGAGTTCCTAAGGCTACATCCACACTAATACGTTTTCGTTTAAAAGTTGGGTCTGATCAGAGTAAGGGGCTGGAAGAAGGGGGTAGAAAGATGATTTTAGATGCAGTCAGGAAACTTTACAGGCGAGTAGTTCAAAGAGGAATGCGCTCCGAGCAAGCGCAGCAGAAGTAGGAGGGTAGAAAGTAGGGAAGGGGTCATTGCCCACCAGTTTATGCCCCTGGCACAATTTGGCATCATGGCTGGTGTGATGCAAATGCAAGATGGTCTCTATTTGAAGGTAATGAATGATGACAATTCATCCAGAATACGAGTTATGAATGTGTCTTAGTCTGCTACAGCATCAGTTTACCTAACTGATGCTCAACTGTGAGATGGACAGCTTGCCTTTGTGTATACTGTCTGGTGCTGTAGTGTGTGTGTGTGTGTGTGTGTGTGTACAGTAGTGAGCAGTGGTTGTTCCCAATACAGCCAGAAGTGATGAGGCAGAGTGAGGTTCCTGCTGGGTGTAATGAGGCTCCCTGCAGCTCCACGCTGGCTCACCAAGTCTCCCTCTGTCTCTCTGCCCAGCAGGCTTGTGTTTGCACAGCATCGTGCCTCACCACTAAACCACATGCGCAAAAACATGCATACACAGATGTACAATCTCCCCTTATCTTTCATTTTTAAATGTTCATTGTATTTTTTTCTTTTTCCAGCGTTGCTCTCTCTGCATCTTCGGCATGTTCTCCGAGCCTCTTCTCTTCTCTCCTCATTGCTTCTACCCTCTGTGCTCTGCCCCTCCTCCTGCTCCTCTCTCCTCTCAGCAGGAGTCCTGTGTAATTGGACTGTTGTCAACAGCACATTAGCCTGGATTAGCAGCATAGCGACTTCTGGCTGACACTGTTGACCCCTCCAAACACAGGCCAAATAAAGTCATAAATAGCAAAAAATACAGACAGCAGCAGATCAGCCAAACCCCACAGCTGTGTGTGTATCAGCGTTCTCGCCTAATAATAGATCAGAAAAACAAACAGAACATAGTTTATTTTTCTGAGGAGTGAGTATTATTATGATTACCTGTCAATAGTTTGAACACTGTGTGTCTTCGGTGTGTGAGTGACACACGTGCCATAGTTAAGATCTCAGACATTCACACATCACACACATCAGGCTGGCTGTGGTGCAAAGGTTGATGTATGTACGTGTGCCGACCATGTGTTACGTGTAAAGACCGTGTGGAGTGACAGGTTATCTCTCTGCACCCCCCACCCACTCAGTCTACACCTCCACATGTGTGTTTGGTCTGTCCCATCACAGCGTTCAGGTGGGGGAGGTGAGTAGTTGCCGTTGCCATTGAGTGTACTATAACTGAAGTGTTGAAAGTCTAATAGATCAGACGAGACAGCCCTGAGGTGACTGTCTGTCAGACGGTCGTCCCCTCAATCGCTCTCACTTCGCAACCTTATCGCTGTTGTGTCTGCGTGTTGTAGCGCGTTGCTGTTTCTTTTACTCAGGGGAGATGTTTCTCTTCAAACTTATAGCCTTGAACTACAGAGCTGGTATGGACTAACTTGTCATGACCTACATGCAGGGAACTCCATGTTTTGGTAATGGACCCTGAGTTAAGGTCTGTTGGCTGTGTGGATGGAAAAATACTTTCTGTTCTTTTGGTGTAAGGAAATATCTGTGGTCAAGGACATCTCTTCTAATTTTGTCTGTGTCCATTTCTCGCTCGGTCTTCCTTTCTTTCCATCTCATTCTCTGAGTCTCTGTGGGCCTCACTGAGCTCCAGATGCACCATACCATCCTTGTCCACCTACCTTTGTTTCTAAAACAGAGTCACTTTTATTACTGCCCGGAGGCAGATAGAGCTAAGCTAAGGAAACAGAGGATCCTCGTGTTAGGCTAGGTATGGAAATGAGCCCTCTGTCACAATACTCAACAATATCTCCTGCACTCCCCCTTATTCTCCTGAAAAAAGGGAGAGGGGAGAGGGGAGGAGACGCTGGACGGCATTGTTCTTTCTGCCCAGTTTTGTGAAAAATTAATTAATTATGAATGAGTAAGTGAGTTAAGAAAAGGGGTTTTGGATTCTATTGGTGTTAACATAATTACAATTCTCTCTTTTTTAAATGAAGGGACGGGGGCCATTTCTCCCGCCTCTCAAATGGGTTTTTATCATCTTCAATTTGGAAAAGAAAAGCTGATAAAAGCCTTTATAATGCTTTAATTTGGCATCTATTTGCATGAATCTCCCTCAGTAATTATCAACTTACCCCTCCCCTCTTGGATGACAGAAACAGTAGATTCTGATAAGAGACAGAGAAAAAGGGAGAGAGAGAGAGAAAGAGAGAGTGAGAGTGACTGCGAGAGAGAGAGAGAGAGAGTGTGTGTGTGTGCGTGTGCGTGCGAGCTTGTGTGTGTGTGTGTGTGTGTGTGTGTGTCTGCATGTGTAAGGGTGGGGGTATCTTCTACTCTCCATCTCCCATTTTTCTATTTCCATATCTCATCCCTCTGTCTTTCATTGGGAGAGGCGTGGAGCGAGTGATGGCAGTGGCAGGGGAGAGGGAACAGAAAAATCCTAAATCAAAGCACTCAATTATAGGGCTGCAGTAATTATGGGAGCCCTTGAATTGAAGTGCTCTCGGAGGAGAGATGGATAGATATATGGATGATGCACGTGGGGCGGGACAGATAGGTAAATAAATGAATATGCCACACAGAAATACAATGTAGCCTCTGGCGCTTGGATGACATAAATACACTTATTAATCGATAGGTCGCAAACCATCCCAGTGCAATTAAAAGGGTATCGAGTGGAGCGGGCCACACTTGGGCTTGGGAGTGGGCTTTGGCAGGCTGTAGTGGGTCAGGGCCCTGACCTGTGGGAGGGTTAATGCCCCCTTGGCCCTCACTAGCCTCTGGCCTGTGTATGGTGAAATGCTGAGGGTCAGTCCATAAAGGGACTCAAGTCTCGGTGGGGCCCTTTACTGGTCAATAAGACTGAATGAGTTTTATCAACTACCTCTGTGAAACAACTCCACTGCTGATAATACTCCCAACACTGCTTGGAGTATACATTTTCTGTTTGTGTTTATCTTTGCCAGTGTGGAAAGAAATGCTGCTTTCATGGCCATCTTCTCTCTGTGCTTTTAAACTAAAATTAAGCTAATCTTTGCCTCATATTCCTTTGAAACAAGAGTCATCACAAGAGTTAAATATCTCTCTAAATAACGATACTGTAAGTGCGTGCATTTTGATGTTTGACCATGAGAATGTACGTATGCTTGTTTAGATGTTTAAATGTGTATGTGTGTAAGTGACAGCTTGCGTTTGACTGGCTCCAAATCTATCCTCATATTAGCACATAGCGCAGGAAGTTTGTCATGGGCCCTCTGTGCCAGAGCTCATTCGGTTCGATATGAAATTTATCACAGATGTTCCTCTTCTCTAACCAGGCCTGCCTGCCAGAGACTACAAACAAAGACTCATCCCTGCGCACAGATAAAAACCAAAAAGCAGAAACAGATTGCAGTCCACTGTTTGCAAAGATAACACACCATTAGCTAGACATTTAGATTCAAAAGTTACCATAAATATAGTCCACACATTGAAAGTTTTAAAAGGCTGTGTACCTAGAACATATTAACAACGTAGTCTTATTGTTAATGAAGTATGTATAAAAATGTTTCAGCTGTATGTGTGGGATTGTCTCCATGGATGCTTGTCCTTGCATGTCCATCTCATCATTCGTGTATACGTTGTGTGTGTTAAAGTCTGTGCTAAATGGATAAATGGATGGGACACCACTGTACCTACAGCACAGTGTTGGGGCCTATGTTTGTGATTAATGTGATCCTGTCTCGGCTGACAGTGTCAGAGGGTGTGATGCGTTGGGATGAGCACCACAGCAGCCTGCTGATTTACTGGCTTCCATTTCCACTGGTGTAAAGTCAATCTCTGTGGAAGGTCAGCGGCCCCCGCGTGCACATTAGCGTCTTTTAATCCCCATCCGTCAGGGTAGGCCATCCCTTTCAGGAGGGGGCTGGAATACACAGAGGAGACTTTATTGAGAGTGGAGACATGTGGATACACACATTAGTGGAGACATGTGGATACACACATTTTTTCCTTCATTACATCTTTAGTTCCACCTTCATTTGTAACAGTCAATGATCATATCATACAAACAGACATCATTCAGTTAACAAAGCAGCACTAGAGCACTGGTACTCATGTGAAACAATTGTCACATTCATATAGTTGACAAATGCATTCATTACTCTGTCACACAGTGGATTTTCTTACAATTTTTTTTTTAAATGTCCATGGCTGAACTCACCCTTCGGATGTTGCAGCTCAGGGTCTGCGTCATAATCCTTAAACCACGGGGGCGACCCCACAAATTGAACATTAAACGTCTGTAACTTTATGCACATTTTAACCTTCTGTAGTCGCAAGAAGTTACTCAAATTAAATACTGACTACAGCAAAGTTGCCGGTGGGTGTTGTGGTCTACAGTCTTGAATCAATTCATACCACCAGACATTATTGGATGTAGGGCTGCCATTATTAGTTGAGTGAAGGTGCATTTCCATTAGGATAAAATGTGGCCGCTCAGAAAGTTTAAGGGGATGCCCTCTCAAATGGCCGTTTACTCGCCGTGTTTCCATTACAAAAAAAAGGCCCCAGAGGGATTTACGAGACTCTGGAGGTGACGCATCCCGGTGTTCAGCTGATCAGTGATACAGCGGCCTGACGTTCTTTCTCACGAGAAATACAGAATAGTTGCAGTTTGATTTAAAGTGGCCCGTATGATTCACAACGTCAACTTATGTACAAGTAACATGAAATAAAACACTCCACCTTTAAAGTCTGGGCGCTGTAAAAGTGTTTGTTGACTGACAGGCTGTCACCCCGCCTGCAGTACGGTGTGTGTGTGTGTGAAAATGGGAGTGAGATAGAGAGAGAGAGAGAGGAAGAGAGAGAGAGGGAACATGTAGCAAAGGGCCACAGGCCAGAATCCAACCCGGCCGCTGCAGCACTCATTTAATAAGCTTGTACAAAGATAAGCGTGCACAGTGGATTTTCTGCGCTGCGTTCTACTACACCACTGGATAAAAGTGTCTACTCTACTTGCTGTGTTTTTGTGGCGTCTGTACTACAGTACCACACGTCACATCCCGCTTAGAGAAAAACAAGAGGGCCAACAACCGTCCGGTAAAACATCCGCTCAAGTGACTTACATGCAAATTAGGGGCATTTTCGACGAGATGGACCTGCCTCAATGCACCCGCCTCAATGCACTCTAGTTAATCGATCAAGGAAGGCATCATTCTCTCAGATGGATAAAAAATAAAAATGTTAGAAATGGGTGGGTTTAATATACCTGTACAGCCACCCAACTAAAAGTGTGGGAACACTGTAGTTGCCTGTTTAAACCTACAGTTATGCACTCTAATATGTTAACATTTTGTTTAAATGTTGTTTTGTGTTGCATTATACAATGATATAGAGTTTGTCAAAACAAAATAAACTTAAATGAAATATCAATTATTTCTTTTGAGGAAAATAATTTAATCATTTAGATAAATGAACTAATCTTTAAAATAGTTGATTGATTGTATTGCTAAAAAGATAGTCCTTTTGGGATTTCTCTTTGTTATGCTGTGTGCTTTATCCTGTACCCAGCAAGTCTGTTTTTCAGGAGCTGAGAGCTGGATGTGTTTTACCTCTTCATATGTCTCTCCCCTCTCTCTGCTAGCCAGTCTAGAGCACATGGTGCCTACTAAATACAGACTGATTGATTGTCTGACCAATTGATTGATTGGTGTCTAAGAAGCCTTTTTTTTAGTTTCTCTCTCACTCTCATTCGATCTTTATGACCTCCTACCTTTACAAAAGCATCGGTCTGGCTCTCCTTGCCTTTTTCTATCTCTTTCTCATCCAAACAAATGCACACTTTCTCCCAGCGTTACTGATTGTCTTCTATAGGCAGGGGGCTTTCAGTCTGCCTGGCTCCTGAAGGACGAGAGCAGTAGAGGGGTAATTTTTTAATCTCCACTCAATCTCTCTGCCTTTTTACTCCATTCATTGCCAAGCCATTTCATGTTCTAATCGGCACCTATGTGCATCTCATCCCCTGCAGCACCTCTTAATACCTTTCCATGGATCTGTCAAACTCACCAACAATCCGCTAAGTTTATTTAATTTTTTCCCCCTTTTGCTTGAATTCAAATGCAGCTTTAATATCGCCTTCCTCTTACCTCAGTCTCCTCTTTGCCTTCCCCCCTTCTTACCCCAGCAGACATTTTTTCACTCCCTGTCTCCCTCCCCCCCTTACCTCCCTTCTTTCCTTCATTCTTTGCCTGGAGGTTAGCGCTAAACGTGCATCATTCAGCGAAAAACAAAAGGAGCGAATTGATTGGGTTATCAGCTGCTGCTCTGGTGGACCCTTTGATCAGAACTGAAAAGCAGCGCTACATGTCAGAATTCTGCTTCAGCAGCTCTTTCTGAGTTTTACAATTACTACACGCCACGGTCACATCCAAAGTTTCCCCTCCCTTTCTCCCCACAGTCTTAGGGTTAGGGCCTGCGGCGATGAGTCTTATCATGGCTCATTCTGCTTTCTCCCTGCTGAGCAGAGAGCAGGGAGATTGTGTTAGGGAGATATGCTGCTGTGATAAACTGGCCACACAGTATGCTCGTTTGACCAGGATGTCACAATAACTGTTGTCCACACAGGGCTCACACATGGTGACCTGTACTTGAATCGTCTAATTGTGGAGATTCCCTCTCTGCTCTGAGATATGGACAACAGTAAGAACAAGTTAATCTCAGGATGCGTTAACCTTGACCCAAGATGAAGTAACTGGAAGAATCTTGCCAGTTCATTAATAACTAAGCAATGCAAGGAGAAGTCAACAGGTCAACAAAGAGCAGCACTGTTTGCTACGTTCTACTTTTCTCAGGCTCTGACATAACCCGCAAGGTCAACAACAACAATAGAGAGGGAGCACAGTTCTATTTTGACCTGATGAGAGGCAGTAGTTCACACATCAGATTAATGTGCACTGTATTACAGTAAATGTACATTTGAGGAAACCACTTTGGTAGAACAATGAAACAGATCCTCACAAAAAAATATAGAGGAAGTTCACATGCACACGTACAGAGAAACAACAATGGACTAGTTAATTTCTTTTCTCAACAGAGTGCCTAAGGGTCTAGGCTCCTAAACAGTCACCTCGCTTCCTCAGTAATTGGCTGGCTGGTACTTAAGGCCAACAGCTTTTAATAAGCAATAGAGGCAGGAGCCAAACTGACAATAACTGCTGCCCTACATCAATTATTGGATACATATCCATCACTTGCTGACTTATATGTGACCCCAGGCACCTGCCAGCTGAGGTATTGACTGGCCAGCTCTCCCCACTGCAAGTGACAAGTTCCATTTGCAATCACATTTATTAAACGGCTGTTAGAATGAGTGAAGGTCTGGGCCAGCCCAAGTTGCTCCTCCAGCTTCAGCTCTTATTTATCTGAAAGAATGGATACATGTCTAAAACAGATAGATATGAAGAAGTGACTGATGGAATGATTGTATTGTGTTTTCTTACTTTCTGTCACACCTGCTTCTTGAGTGCTGCTTCATAACCAGTAGTTCATCCACTGGTTGCCACACAAAGTGATCTGCAGTTGCTTTTGTTAATGCTATCCTGTCTTTATGTATGAATTGTCTTTCTGCCTCTGCAGTTACTTAGGGTGCACTCACGCTGTCCATTCGTAGCGTGCCCAAGCACGCTTCATGGCTAAAGTCTAGTTTGTTTGACCAGTGTGAGTACAACTGTTCTGCGCCCAACTGTTCTGTAAGCATCTCTCGCCCTAGTTTTCTGCGGTGTATCCCATGGTAGCTGAGCCTGTCGGTGAGAATCACTCTGATTGGCAGTTTAGCGTAAGCGAATTACTTCACGAAAAGAGAAACGGAAGTGAGGAAAGTAAACAAACAACTAAAGTCAAGAGTGCTAATTAGTATCTTAAATCCAGCCTGTTGATCTTCAGTTTCCCGTTTTAAATGACAAATACAGACTACCGCTGCCTGCTGTTATGGCAAGTTATTTCCTCTCAAGCATTCACAGAACATACGCTAGTTGGCCGTTGGTTGTAGTCTTTGCTGTCTTCCTTCGCCGTCAATCGCCACTACTTTTTTGATGTTGGTTTGGTGTGTCTGGGCATTTAAGTTGAAATATGATACACAGATGGATCAGCTTGTGAGTTTACAAACCCTGCCTGCATATTTATATAAATGTTCATATCCGCACATTACTCTTTCAGGGATAGTTGTCTTTTCCCCCGGCAGTGTTAGTGTAATAGTGTTGCATTCTAAATTTTTATATTAGCTTTTTATAACATTATATCATTTTAACTTTTTAGCTGTCACACAGGTTCACTTTATTGGGATAAAAGCTTACATGTAAACGTGTGGGTGTGTGTGCAATTCTGTATGAATGTATAACTGATGGCTTGTTAACATGAGCAATACCATTATCTTTAATGGCATAAGTAAAGACTTATTATTTGTGACGTGTTATAAGTCCAGCAGGACTACTTGGGGAAGTGCCATGACTGAAAAACAAGGGCTCGGTTCATTAGCCAAGTACCTATCCAAAAATTAAAGAGAGAGGGAGACCAGTGTGGGATGCCAGATTAAATTAAAAGGGTAAAAGTACCTGAGGTGAATGCAGTTTAATGTCTCATCAAAGGAACTACTAGGCTTGAGTGACTTTGTAGATCATTGAATTTGGAACATTTGACTTCCATTTTCATAAATACAAAACCACAACTCCTCACCCTCTCTTCCCCCCATAATCTGTTTTTTGTTAAGCATTACTTTTGTATCAGCTATTATTTTTAGTTAAGTTTAGTGCATCTCCTTAGATAGCTTAGTCGATTCCAGGCACAGAAAAATCAAAATGAAGATGTTAAAATCCATAAATCTGGTCTTCAGAATGAAAGTGCAAGAAAAAGGACAGAGCAGGAAAATGATGAAGGACCTGCTGAAAAGCAGCGTCCTCTCTTCTTTTATCTCCCCTCCTCCTTCCCACAACCCTTCATTCCCTGTCCCATTGAATTATGCCTCCCCTAATTGGCTTCAGTGGCGCTTAAAGCAAACAGTTTAAATAAGTAAAAGGCACTTGGATGAGGAAGCAGGCCTTGCAATTATTGGAACTACATCAGTCAGGGTGCTGCACTGTGCTGGGGTTGTTCTATCTCTCTCTGTCTCTCTCTCTTCTCACTCCTACTTATTCTCTCCTGCACGTGTTTTTTTGGTGGGTACAGTGAAGTCATATGTGCACCTCTGTTTGCAGACTTAGTCAAGGTAGCGCTGAGCTGGCCTGACTGGGGAGTGATAGGCAGCCCACAGGTACAGAATCCATTATCTAATGATCGTGTCGTTTAATCACGTGTCTCACTGACATGTTTATAAGGCTGAACTTTGCAGCACTATTACAGATCGAGAAGAGAAAGGGCCGCAGCCCCAGCCGGAGGGCCCCCAGGGCAGGCCTGGCCCTTTACCTCCTCTTCCACACCTATAATATGCTAATTGTGGCCATTCCTAAACCACGCTTACAAGGAGTTAATTTAGTGGGCCATTACGCCAGTCTATATTTCAGGGTGCTGTGTGTAGGGCCCTTGTGGGACTTTGGGAGAGATGTAGAAGTGAGGATGAGAAGCTGGAGGAAATGGGTGAAGGGTGCTTTATGTCTCGCAAGGGAAAGGGGAACAGAGGAGGAAGGAGTCTACTGGCTGTACTATTTGTCTGAATGGAATTAAGGAGCTGAAACAGGCAGTTTGTGTCAAACGCTCAGCGATAGTGGGAGGATTGTGGACTATATTAAGGCAAAGCTGATGCTGACATAGTTGTGGTATATCTGCAGATATATGAAATATCAACTGTGTACTGGGTGTCTACTGTCAATAAAGCTACAGGATCATTAATATCATCAATATTAGAATTTATCATGTTATCGTTCTACAGAAATCTGGTGTCAAATTGTATTCAGTCTTTTGTTTAATGTCTGAAAATGTTTCTGACACAACACACAACAGTGAAATACAGTTAATTCCATTGAACGTAAATTATTTTTATATGTAATTTTGCATTCGTTTGGAAAGAAAGCCCAGCTCAAGTCAGTAGCACATTCCAAGAGATCACTCACATGTTTTATTTATGTATTCTGAATACTTTCAGGTACTTTAATACTACTTTGTGACATCTAAGGCAAAATGATTTGAGGATTTGCTGCTAGCTGATTCTCTGAGAGGAGGAGAGGTAAAAACAGGCACGGGGGATATGCAGTATATGGGAGCTGGGGAGGTATGGAGCAATGGGGACATGAAATCAAAAGGCGAAAGTGGTAGTTAAATCTTAGGGGACGGGGGCCCTGTGGAGTGGCAAAGAGGAGCAAAGGGAGTGCAGCAAAAAAAGATGTGATGTGATGTCGAGACAGTGGAAGGAGGGAGTCCGATAAATGAAATAGCAGAGACAGAGTGGTGATAGAAAAGCAGGTCTCTGCTCAGGGGGGGTAATTAAAAAGGTTTCTTCTTATCTCTGACACCCTGGCACACCATCCCACGTACAAAGGACACTCGCACACATGTACATTCCACTCACTAAAAGCTTGTGTTGGTATCTGTCCATATGTCTGTGGGCATGAGACGATGGTAGTGTGTGCGTGTGTGTGTGTGTGCGTGTGTGCGTGTGTGTGTGTGTGTGTGTGTGTTTATTTGAGGCTCTGCTGTGGCTCTACCTCCAGGAGGAGGGAGGCTATAACTCCATCACCTCCCCGCCTATCGACTCCCTCTAAGGGGGATCGATACTGGAATGATGGCCCTCCTATGTCTTCCCCATCCATCCGCTGGGCCATTGAGTGTATGTTAATGTTATGAATTATCGAGAGAACAGTTACTATTGATTGGTTGAGGATTATTGGTGGGCTGCGTAGCAGGATGGGGAGGGCGAGGCGAGGCTGGGGAATGACAGGCCAGAAGGTAGGACAGGTCAAAATCCTGCAGAAAGGTTTAAGTATCTACTAAGACTCCTGACCCCTATAGGGCCCAGGTCAGAGGTGGCCTGGAGGGCACGGCTGACTGTTTGATGTTTTCAACCCCCTTCCTCCCCACACACCCACCCGACATAAAACACTGACCCTGTTCAGAGCACTCTCTCTAGTTCTATTTTCTACTCAGATGCGCATTTCCCACTCTCTCTTGCTCCCCCTGCCCAGCAGTTTCCTCAGTCTATCGTGGCTCACTGTGCGATTGTTTACAATAGCATGCATTAGTTAGATATGAGACACAGATACCTGAGACAGATTATTTATGTAAAGGGAAGGGTCGTTAAGTTTTGGAAACATACAGAAAATACTTTTCTCTCTTTATGTCTCTCTGCTATGTTTTCATATGAATGATGCATGGCTTAGAGAGAGAGAGAGAGAGAGAGTGTGTGTGTGTGTGTGTGTGTGGGGGGGGGATTAAAGCCTGCACACCTGATACTGTCAAAACACAGACCTCCGCCACTCTGAGAGGCATATAAACACTCAGACTTACATTCATACACACACAAACACACACACACACACACACACACACACACACACACACACACACACACACACACACACACACACACACACACACACACACACACACACACACACACACACACACACAAACACACACACACACACACACACACACACACACACACACATACACTCACCATCTCCAGTTTGTATGGTTTGGAATTGCCCTGAGTTCTCACAGAGCCCAGGGGAGCAGAAAAAAAGACTTTCCCAGGCAACTGCTGAGCTTATTCAGCTCAGGTAATTTCTGCAGACTTGGAGAAGCAGGGCCACTGTGGTCCAGGAGAAGAATGTTATTCCACAGGTGGTCTGGTAAAAGTTATCTTGAAAGTTAAAGTGTGTTGCAAAATATGACAAATACCCTCAGTTAACAGGTATTTAGTTTACCTTATCACTGCAATGATACTAGCTTTTTCTATGTGTGTAGCACTAACACTAAATGCCACATTGTGATACACTGTAGAAAACCTTATTAATTTACAGGAGATAGACCAAATAATGTGAACACCACATGGAAAATAACTTTGTTGTGTGAGTTTTTAAAGCAATATGAGAGAATATTGGCATGCAACCTAATAATATATCCTTCCTCATTGAGGAGAAAATAAACTATTAAGTTTAACCCATAGAAGCTATAGTGTATGCAGGAGGATTACTAAAAATAAAATAGCATAAATTGAATTCTAGATGCAATGGTTTTGTCTTTACCAAACATGTAATAAACTGAACTGGAAAGTCTGCATGGCAAGGAACCACCAGAAAATTCTTCCTGTGGCGACCATCTTCTCCAGCTACTATAGTCTTCTCCTAGGGTCAACAACGTCCATTCCAAGGTGTTCAGATGGTGTGCTAATGAGTGGGAGTGGTTGGAATTGAGTTCAGGGAATCAAAATTATCCTCAGTTTCTCTGGAGATCAGTGCAGCAGTTACTATGTCAACCGCGCCTTCAATTTTCTACACTGCTATTATAGACCTCAGACTTTAACTATTATTACGGCGACTATTACCATGCAATATAATATTACTACCATATCTAATAATCCTAATATAACTAATGGTATTGTAATACCTACACAAGTACAGATTTTTCTAATCTCTATAAACAGATTTTGCATATTAATGTACGTAGACAATGGGACAAGATTTGGGGAATGGAAGCTGTCTGGTTTCCATTTGTAGTCCGAGTAGTATTTACCAATCACGTTTGAGCAGGCTTTGGTTGCATGCAGGTAAACAGTTCATGTGGAGAGAAAACGAGGCAGAAGACATTGGCTGAAATGCAATCATGGAACCCATTGGCTATTATCATTGTAATTAGATTTTTGTTATCATTTATATGCATTCATATGCAAATGAAAATGCCGTCTCTCAACTCCAACTACAAATGTTGTGTCTCAAGTTGCTAATCACTATAAACAATGTCCGCTTCTTGGAAGAGAAAATCTTGGCCTGGATATCCACTGCAGCAAGCCTAATTATTAGGTCTTGCCCCCAGAGGCTAAATTGTTGTCAGACGGATAGCCGATGAGTTCCGATATTGAGATTTTTCTAATATTGTTCCTTTTTTATGGTTAACTACTGGTATTTTTGTACTGCTCCTGTGTACTTTTGTGCCTCAAACAAAGTTTCGTTTTTAATTTGTACATATGAGCCTACTGTACACAAAGTGTCTTAAGGCATGGATCAGATTGATGGTGAAGATAATGGAGGCCGATAGAAAGTCTTGATGATGTGCTCATTGCCGGCTTCTGTGCTGGATAATGTTTCCAACCCACGTTCCCAAAGGTTTCATTGAGAGTCAACAATGTGCACACTGAAGCATGTTTCATCATGAAACGAGTCAGACTGTCCACTTAGTGACGGATAACCAAGCAACAGCCAAATTTTAAAAACTTGGATTTACCTTTAAGTGTTCAAGATCAGCAATGTGAAGGCCATGAGGCAGGTGGTTAATAAAATAAAATTAAAAATGCATTGTATATGATGGCAGAGAACGGGGTTGTTCAAAGAATCTCTCGCACATTTATGTCTCCCTACTTTAAGATGTTCACCACTCTGAGCCATAGACATTTACTGGCAATTGATCCTGTGTCTAAGTGTTAGTCATAAATTAACACCCCTCTGCTCTCCACCTAGGCCTGACTGTATTCTCATCTAGCCCATCCAATCGCACACACACACACACACACACACACACACACACACACACACACACACACACACACACACACACACACACACACACACACACACACACACACACACACACACACACACACACACACACACACAAACACACACACACACACACACACACACACACACACACACACACACACACTAGATTAGACTAGTACCTGACCTGAGCTATGACTCATTCAGGTTCACTTATTCTATGATCTTTTTGACTCAGCAGGGCTAGTGTATGTAATAAAGTTGTTCAAAGAGAGACCTATCTGTGTAGGCAATTGGAAACAGGTTTGATGTTGGAGATGGAGAAGATAAAAATGGCACAGCTATACGGTAGCAGCTACAATATGACTGAAGGATTGAAGTAAAAAAAAACTTGAGAATGAATGTGAGCTCACACATTTCTAAA
Organism: Echiichthys vipera; assembly: GCF_963691815.1. Taxonomy (NCBI): domain Eukaryota; kingdom Metazoa; phylum Chordata; class Actinopteri; order Perciformes; family Trachinidae; genus Echiichthys; species Echiichthys vipera. The sequence continues at coordinate 14,794,108 of NC_139834.1, read as the reverse complement.
ACAATGCCTTGAGAGTGGACAAGAACCTGGGGGACTGCACTGAAGGCTGCTGAGATGAATAAATAAAACAGCATTGATCTTTACTAATAGCAAAGGTCTAGTCCTGGCCATGTGGTGGGCCGGGGGCAGTGTGTAGAGGCCCTGCCCAGGCTCAGTTAACTGTCTCCTGGTTCAGAGGAGACCCTCCTCCCCCACCTGTTCTTGGAAAGAGATCACTGCACAGAGTCACCAGTATTTATAATGAATATTTAAAGAGGCCACCTGATTACCGTGTCAGAGCAATAACGAGAAAAGCATTAGTAAATTAGAGCCTGTTATGAGCCCATATTTTGATAGGTATGTTAGTATTTACTTACATGGTGAGCTCAAAGACATGATTAGCATCATAACTTAATATTAATGATTAATATATAAATAAACAGTACAGTTTATGCATGTACATCACTATACAGAAAATGTACTGTATGTAAAAGGAGCAATTTGTTTCTTGGCTCTCAGAAATTATATTATATTATATATATTATATTATTATATTTATTATATTTTTTTTATTATATTTTATTAATTAATAATGAAAATAATCATGAGTTGCAGGCTTATATATGACTTGTTGTCTTTAACATGATAATGTGAACTAAACAGTCATACAGAAAACATAACATTCATACTCACAATGTTTCCCGCGTGTACTTTAGCATCTAGTGATTTAATTTTAAAATCGCTTACCAGTCAAAACAAAGCAAGAAAATGAGGGCTTACAGTCTAGGAAAAAGGCAAAAAAAACAAGAAATGTGAGAACAGGTTAAATGTAGTTAGTTCATTACATTTCCAATAAAATCGAACTAACCAGTGAATAACACCAAACCAGTCTTTTAATAAGTTCATAAATAATGAGCCAGAGGAGATGGGGGTTCAACAGAGGGGTCCTAAATAAAAGTTGCTGTGTGGAAGGACATATATCAAGATCTGGCTATAAAGTCTGCCCTTTAGGGTAGAGAGTAGTGGGAGTAGTTGACTCCTGTCTGCTGATAGGAAGCCCTATATCCCTCAGACCTAGTCTTGCCAGTCTTGCACACACGCTCACACACTCACATCCTCGTAAATGTCACCTGTTAATCTGGCCTCAAGTGCTGCTCAGTGCACTCACCCATCAACTACTGTACCTGAGCTTTCGAGAATAATGCTCAGAGGCATCAAGATGTTTCAATGAATGAGACAGAATGTGTTAGTGAAAAACGTACTGTACATACACACTTATACTGTGCAATAAAATACTGTAGATGCATAATGTATTAGCATTTAATCACAGAAAAACACAGGCTTTCAACTTAACATTGTTCAATCTTCTACAGTTAAGGTCATAGACCAGGCTGCCGTTGACATCCCAATTAGAAAAGCATCCCTTTTGCTTTATAGCTCTTTCTGGCCGAAGTGCACTTAAAATATATACAGTCTAATATCCAATACAATACACTGACTTTTTACACAGGCCCATAGAGAGTTCTGACTAAAATGCTACTGAGTGGGTATTGTTTACCTCACTTCCCAGGTCAGTGTCATCCTTTTGGTATTTTCAGTTGTGTGGGCACATGTCAGTGTAAATAAAAGAGCACATCTTCATTAACAGTTCAGCCTTCAGCAAGGAGAAGCTATGTGCTAGTTGGTAGAAGCATTAGCTACTAATTAAGCTAGTGTTAAGTGACCAGTATGTCTTTTCACTCTGCCTTCAAGTGTGGCTCCTTTGAAAACAATAAAGGCATTGGATTTCTGATGTGGCCGAACACCACGTCTTATAAACTAGTTCTGATGAAGCATAACCAGCCCATACTTACCCTCTCTGTAAGACTGTCACCTTCTTTAATTAATAACCAAGTGTATGGTGCTTTGGACATGTTTTATTACTGCTGCACAATTTGAAGGCTGCCAGTGCAATGTAAATGTCAGCAGTAGTCCATATTTCATTCATGGGAAACACATGAACATACAAACACACACACACACACACACACACACACACACACACACACACACACACACACACACACACACACACACACACACACACACACACACACACACACACACACACACACACACACACACACACACACACACACACACACACACACACACACACACCACTATCGTCTAATGCCAACAGACATAAGGACAGAAATGCTTCAAAAATGGGAGATCTACGATTTGTGTTAACAATATTTTTCCAGCAGAATCAAATTGTTTAACAAGATATTCAATATATCAGTGTTCATATGTGGTCATATTCATATTCAACACATCATCCAACATATCATGCCATGAAATATGTTACTTTAGGACCCATTAGGAACAAATAAATAGGCTAACATTACTGAGACCACTACAGTAAAGTGCAGATTGACATTTTCATGGTCCAGCCACATAGGAGGAGAGTCATGAGGGCAGGTGAAACAGTGCAGACATCATCTGATTACAGGCAGTTAAAAAGTGAAGGCATAGTATGTATGCATCCTCCGTCTCATTTTGATTCAGGAAAAGCCCTGATTAAACTATAACTGAAACAACATCTTTAATTAGTGGTCGAAGCAGGGTTTTCGGCACATGGTGGTGATGGCCAATATGGAATCAGTAAAAAGCTGGTAGCTATAAATGACATACGCATGTCCGTGAGTATGAAACGGAGCTTGCACAGTCACGAAAACAGAGCACTAACCCAGTTGGTGAGTGATATTGGCCAGCTCAAGGCATTGTGCACCAAAAACACAAATACTGTATTTGCTTTGCTTCTCTCACCCACTTCAACTTTAACTCACATCCATTGAAAACCACATGAAGAGGAAAAATAGGGTGAAAACCCTGTAGCAAACCAATTTTATAACTTTATGTGACTATGGAGTTCACATGTGAACTTTGCCCTGAAAAGTTGCAAAGCAAACAAAAAGAAATGCTGCTACGACCATGTCGACCTTGTAAATTATAAAGTGTCTCTAACCAAGGCCGACACAGTGTTGGCATATTTTTTCTTGCTAAAACCTGGAACAATTCATTATCACATTTGATAGTACATTTTCTGATAACCTTTTTGACATCTTTTTTTATGGGTTTATACGTATAAAACCACTAATGCACTCAGTGGTCTAAAAAGCTTAATCCTGAGACATTTTTCTAAATTCCATACCGGCTTCATGTCATTATCATTACAGATATCTGATATTACAGTTAGATACATATTTCAAAAGGACAAAAGCCATAATGAATAATAACGTAAAACATTTTGGCTGTGATTGACAGGTATCACTCAACATCGGAATTCATTACTCTTTTGTTCTTTAAGTGGGTTTCCTTCTTGTGGATACTTTACCATACACCAACTCTTGCATCAGTTGCAGTGGCATAATTAACAGTTAAATATTACATATATGTTCTTGTTTGTGAGTGGGGAAGTGGATGGGTGGTTTGGTTGAGTGTCTACGTGTGGGGTACCTACTCAAATGTGCATGCTGATATCCAGTCACCGTACCTACACGTGTGCGTATGTATGTGTGGTGAAGTGGCTCCAGGACTGCTGTGAAGCAGCCCTTGTCTCATTAGCATGTCAATTGACTCCATCTGCTTTGCACATGAAAGGGCCAGGATGTGTAGGAGGACAGGAGAAAGAAAGAACGAGGGATGCGGAGGGGGGCCAGGGAAGGCTGTGTATTTATCCCCACCTTGTAGGAATTTGTATCGTACACTGAGTGCACTTATTAAGGATCACAGCGTGGTGTGTTCTTTTTCTCTCACCCTCTCTCTTGCCCTCACACATTCATTTTCATGCATGCAACCACACTTGTATACCCTTGGTTATTATATTTCACTGTTTGCTGGGAGATATCCAGATGTGCACCAATTTTGGTGGCGAAGTAAAACAATAATAGTATCATAAGTATCATATTGCCAGCATATGTGAGTTCATGCTCCACCTTATGTTCTCTATGTTTCACAACTGTAAAATGCACCAGTGACAACACTCTCTCCGTTTGTGTGTGTCTTCCAAGCGATGATGAGTCCCATAGCCAGGTTCAAGAGTACAAATTATATCCAGCTGTTGTGAGGTAAACACAGACAAACAAACAAACAAACACATACAGGAATGTACAGTGACACCACATGGGCTGTTGCCATTGTTGTTGGGAGGTGAAGGGAGGGTGATGAAATGAAAAAGGGAGAGGTTGAGAGAACAAGGCCTGAGGGGAGGGCAAACAGCAGGTCTGTTTTTGCCTGATGAGCAGATCACATACACACACGCACACACACGCACACACACACACACACACACACACACACACACACACACACACACACACACACACACACACACACACACACACACACACACACACACACACACACACACACACACACACACACACACACACACACACACACCATAACTGCTCCCTCATTCTATCTGCACCTGTTACAGCATACAGTATACAGCACGGAAGCTCTCAGCCTCCTTTATTTAACCAGTCTTTATTCACAGTTAGTGCTTTTACAAGCACTTAAGTAGCCGGGTTATTGTATTCTGCAATAACCAGATTTCTCAAGGTGTTTATGAACCAACACAGACAGTTCACTGTGCTGTGGAGTTTACAGTGTGTCCGGTCCCATCAGCCCTTACGTATATACTAAATCTGTTTGTAAAATATCAGAAACTTTCAGCAGGTTATGCTCGAACAGGACTAGCTCGTAAGACCTGCTGTTATAGTTGTCTCTGAATGGCCACACTCAAAGGCAGAGTGAAAAGTCAGCCCTGCCTCAAATGGTCATGTTAATATGCCCATCTTTACAATATAATGTTTACACCTTGGTACAAAAAATTATTTTGGTCTCTGTAGCTAATTTTCCCAAATATTACAACTGTTCAGGGGGAGAGTGGTTTAAATTACACTCTTAATTATACATACTGTAATTAAGGGCATTGCTTCTTTGAGTGACAGGTCGATGCCATCACAGGAAGCTAGCATGGGTAGTGTCATGGAGACTAAGTTCATATTTCATACCGTCTATGGCTGTAAGTGGATATTGTGCAAAACAGTGTTCGTAGTGTGGCAAAAAATGGTCAAATTGAGAGCTAAAGAGAAAAGTTCAAACCCTGCTTTCTAAGTGGTTGTGAATATCAGATTATGGAATGGCCAATATTGGACATTGCAAAACTGTGGGAGGAGTGGCTTATACTTGCAGCTCAAGGATGAAGTGCTTGCTCTTGCACTGCAAAGCCTCCCATCTCACTGTGCTATCAGTCCAAATGCTCTGACAGAAAGCTGACAAATGCTGCCTCTTCATATCTATCACTAAAGACATTCAAAATAATTCTTCCTTGTATAAAAATGTGATGACAAAAAACTGCATGTAAACAGTGCTTATAATGTCATGTCTGACCCCATCTGAATCCGATCACTGTCCACTTATATCTTTTCGGCACTACAGTTCTGTTCATACCTGTTTCAACAGTCTACTGCGTGTTTACATTGTTTACATCATATACACCCGTTCACATGTCTGCTTACATCTGATACACACATGTCTTTCTATTTCTTCTTTCTACATCTCACGCCGACGATGTTCTCCGTATCTAACCTGTACTAACACACTAACATCCTGACCCTTTTTCTACCTGTAACACACTAACATCCTGACCCTTTTTCTACCTGTACTAACACACTAACATCCTGACACTTACTCTTCTCTTACACTTTATTCTTGTGTTAGGTTAAAATGTTTTTGTATAGTTGCACTGTTGTTATCTGCTGCTCTGTGTGCCCTGAATTGCCCCCCGGGGACAAATAAAGTTTTTTGAATTTGAATTTGAATTTGAATAATAATCAGGTCATTGCAGTGCATGTAAAAGCGTATTTTAATTTCTTGCCTTAACCTGGTATCTAGCTTTACCCTGGTTTCTTGCTTGTAAACTATGAAGCCACTACCACCTCCTAAATCCCAAATAGGCCACTTAAACTAATCAGCATGAAATTAATTGTTATGTAAATATAACACTGATATTATTCTACTACTAAAAAAATAACAATTAAAATAAAAGTGAGTGTCTCTGTTCAGCTTCCCAGTTCCTCCAGGATTAATCTTCTCAATCCAGTCCACCAGGAAGTGTCTCATGTCCCAGGGAGATTCTGTCATCGAGGAATCGTGGCACACTGCCCTTAATGCATCGGGGACACTTGGCAGATACAGGATGAGCTTTCCTATCCTGTCCACAATGATTCCCAGCAGTCTACAGAGAGCTGCTGTATCCAGCCTTCAGTGGGATTGGGGCAGGCTAGAGGGTAAAAAAGGCAATTAGAGGCAGAAGGGGGAGGAAGAAAGGGGAAAAAGGGTGGGACAACCGGGATGTTAGATGCAGGGATTTACTCCCAAACCACGAACAAGGGGATGGATAAAGCGACACCATGTGACAGGTTGCACTGGAGACTGCATGGACAAAGATGCAACATCAAAGACTCTTTTTTCATCTCTCTCCCTCCCTTACTCTTTCCCTTTATAATATATCTACTCTTGCGTGTATCTCATTCTCTATGCAGGCTGTGTGGCAGCAAGTGTATGAAAGGAAAATGCCTCATTTACACAAAAAGCCCTTTAAACTCTATGTGTCACCTTAGTTTCCCTCTTCCACTTTTTGTTTGTGAATCTGTTTCTCTTTACCTCCCATTTCACAACTTGGCCACTAATTCATACAGATAGTTGCATTATTCTTATTGGACAATGTAACATTTCTATTAAAAGTGCCCAGAAATAAATAACTTAAAAATGAATTATTCTGAAGATTTTAGTCCCTGTGTCTATGGTCAAATAAGGTAAAACAATGATGATTTAGAATAGGGTTAACGGATGAAAGCACTTGCATTTGAAGTATTAAGAACTTGGTAGTGACGCAAAATCACATGCAGTGCACATACAGTGATGCTCTTTCACTGCCAACTGACTGATAGACACCAATCTTTTGCATATCCCTGCAAAGTATGTTTATATGTATACATATACATACATTCGTAGACCTGCAGACAGACAAACTGAGAGACAAACACAAGCGGTCGGTTCCTTTTCATCCCCTTGCCCTATCTTGTGTTTGGTTGCTGTGGTGCTCTTGCGGTTGCCGGGGGAAACTGGCAGGTGGAATAAATGTGATATTGGGTTGGGGCTTTTTGACCAGGGGCAAAATTATGACAACTCAAAAGAGACTGCAGCTGTGTGCAGACACTTGAGATGTGGGATTATGTGCTGATATAGGTCTGCGTATGAGCCAGACAAACAGCTGATTCCTAAAACCGATAAAACCACCACAAATGTAAACATAATGTATGGTACGTTAGATCAAGCAGATAGTCTTTTAGCGTGTTTAAGCATATGTCTCTGTGTGTGTGTGTGTGTGTGTGTGTGTGTGTGTGTGTGTGTGGTGTGTGTGTGTGTGTGTGTCATTTTTTGATGAGTATGTGTGGGTGTAGTTTAAAGAGACCAGCAGGGTGAAACTCATCGAACCCAAATTAGAAACATATGAATGCATCTTAGCTTCTGAGCACAAACGTTGTGGCTCACTCCTCATCTGAAGTTACATTTGGATCACCCATTTGATGAAAGGATGTAGCAGTCGAGGGTGATTCACCGGGAGAGTCATATGTACTGTTGAGACCATTCATCATTTACTCATGGTGTGTTTACATTGTCAGCCTCAGACTCATTCACAGTTATGCAAAGTCAAATTTGAAACAGAAATTTTGATTTGACATGATGGAGTGTGTTGATTCAGTTCAGCCTGTCTATCGACTCACTGCTTGCTTCTGTCTGTCTGTCTGGTTTCAGTCCTAAGTGTAACCATACATGCCTGTTAACTCCAGTGTCTTAATCCAGGTGCAGAAAGCTGCTTCCTGGACTGGGCTGTGGCTCTGCCTGGAAAGCCGCTGTCTTCCCCTAAGTGGGAGCATTGGCGGACTCATGCATGCTGGACTGAGTTGGCGGGAGGCAGCTGGCGAGCTGTGTGTTGTTTTTCCTGGTCTGGTTTGGTATGGTTGGGCATGCTTTGGTCTCTACCAGTCTGTTGGGACCACATCAGTGGTGCTCGCTGTTATTACTGAGGAAATGAACAGATATAACTGACTCAGCAGCACTTAGTTCTGGTTATAATCTTCACAAAACACGCATGCATACACATTATTCTGTCTTGATTAAATAGAGTATTGTACGAACTTACTCATACGCAGATGCACGCTTAACTCATGCAGTCTCAGTGTGTGTATACTGCTACAGGATACACACTCAGCAACCCTCTCTCTTCCCCTCGTTCTCATGTCTTTGATGTTGCTCATACTTCTAAAAGGACACAGTTCTCCATGCCAGTCAAGTTAATTCTCAGGCACCATGTTGGAGTCATCAGTTCTCCTACTCAGCAGCAGCTCTCACTCATGCAGGTGTGGGATCTGCTGACCTGGCTTTCCGCCCTGTCCCGGTGGACCTGCAGGCTATGACCTAATGGTCATCTGATCCCCCAACAGCCACCGCCGCCATCACTCTCCTCCTTCTTTCTCATTTTTCTCTGTGTTTCTCCATCCCTCAGTCTCCCACCCTCACACCTTCTCTTTTTCTAGCTCTTTGAGCTCCTGTGTCTGGTTTGATGTAACCAGAATAGTCATGATGATGTCATCACTGTGAGTCAACAGATAGGTGCTGCAGCGTCCAGCTGAGTCGACATTCTCCCTTCATGGCAAGCTGGGAATCAGCTCCATGTGACCACGGCTAAAGCCATCACATCTGTGTTTTACTGAGCAGTGGATCCGCCTGTGTCAGCACATCTTGATTTGACTTTCACAATGTAAAACGGACATAGCAGTTATTTCTAAATCCTTTTATTAAACCGGTGGCGTTTGACTTATTTTAAAGGTCCTATATTGTTAAAAAGTGAGATTTACATGTCTTTTTTGATTATAAAGCAGGTCTAGGTGCTATATAAATACCGTGACACTCAATCCACAGAGAAATTCACACAGCCCGTATTCAGAAACTGCATTTTTAAACGAACTGTCCGGACTTCTGTATGGTTGTGATCACCCAATACTTTATATAGGAGAAAAGTGCTGCTTCAGTGCCGTAACAGTTATTCCCCTTACTGCAATGATGACCCGCAAACACTGACCAATTGAAAAAGGGCTTTTTCGGGAGGGGCTTAAAAATACAGGCGCCAAAACAGAGGAAAAAAATGTGTTTTTTGAACATTAAAGCATGTTAACATGTTCTAGTAGAAACCCAAAATACAAGTATGATCCTGAAAATGAGCATAATGAGGGACCTTTAAGCGATTGAGCTGCAGTTGCAAATGAAGGTTGCGGTGGATTTGTTATTCTCTCTTTGGGGTCTTTCCAAGTCCACATTCCAGTTGATGAGTGTAACTGTGGTAGTTATGCTGTAACTCTCAGTGTCATAAACACCGCTGATACTGTGTGTGTACAAGAGAGAAAAAGAAACCGTCAAAAAAGGTAGAGCAACAAGGAGGAGTGTGTGAGTGCGTGAGTATGTGCATGTATTGTTGGGGGTCTTTTGATTTACCACTGAATGCCGACAAAAACATGTTACGCCACTCAAAATTTCCCCTCTGCTGTGGCACTTTCCATAAACAAACTTTATTTTTCAGTGCCCAGACAAAACATCCACCACAGTTCGGATAACATTCCACATAGCCCCTGGCCATGTTGAAGACACAGAGTCAATACTTCAGTATCATTATATAATTTTTTTGGTGTCTTTCATAACATGGTGGTATTTTAATGCCTTAATAAAGTATTGGATATAACATATGGTAAAACATAAACATCAGGTAAAGTGAGATATGTAAAAATAGTAAGACATTTGATTAAGATCATTTAATTGCATATTATGTCATCTGAATTGATATGGAAATAAATCCTCATGGTTATGAGCCTCAGATGACATAATGACACAAAAGCTGATTCAGAGGGAAAGATGATTCAGTTGTAACATCTGGTTCTGTTCAGTGAATCTGATGTAAATTTACTACATGATTTCAGCAGAAACATTTATCATACCGTTTTCTAACGTGCTGAAACTTCTTCTGACATCTTTGTGACATCAAGCTATTGAGATGAATATTAGGTTGACAACAAGTGCAGGGTAATGATTTTCACATGTGGGGTTCAGCCAGAGGAGTACAGTAAGTGTGAGAAACTTGATCCTCTTGTGGTTTATTTTTTTCAGTTTGCTCTCATTTGCTGTCTGAATAAGAATTTCACTCTCTTCCTCACTCATCCACATCTTTGCTCTCCAATTTGTTCTTTCTTTCTTCTTCTCCCATTCTGTCTCAGAGCATCTCTCATCCCACTGGTCCTTCCCCCTCGTCCCCATAAACTATTAGTACCTCATTATGCTCATGATCTGACCATATGGCTGCACACTGTTTGTGTATCTGTGAGTTTGTGTTTGTGCATGTTGTGTGAAAACATCCACAAGAGTGTATTAAGGGTGCACACACACACACACACACACACACACAGACACACACACACACACACACACACACACACACACACACACACACACACACACGCACACACACACACACACACGCACACGCACACTCACTTCAGTCACTGAATCACACACTCTCCGTAGTTCATTCTGGGAGATCACAAGCCTTGTGTTCGTTTTGTTGTGGTCTTTTTATTTGCCTGCTGGTGCATGTCCACACAGATGTGTTTGCGTGTGTGTGTTTACAGCTGTGCTAAGTGGGCTTCACCTTACAATGTGAGGTTTTTCAGCTGCCTCCTATTCCCTCTGGTCAGAAACCTGAACACATGGGCCTTTGCGCACAAACACACACACACACACACACACACACACACACACACACACACACACACACACACACACACACACACACACACACACACACACACACACACACACACACACACACACACACACACACACACACACACACACACACTGAAGCTGTGGTTTGTCCTGCTGTCTCCAGATGAAAACACTTGATGTGGATGAAGAACATCCAAAATCTGTAATAAAGCTTGGGACTCTACAAAGTGGGATGGACTGCTGGTTCTGGAAGTTTTTTAAACCGCTGTAAATTCCCATTTGGGAGTTTTCTTTTAAAGATATCCTCAACGTTTCTCAATATAGAAACAAAGGATTGTCTTGAATAATTTAAGAATAGTATAGGCTTGTCATCATCATCAACATTGGCATATGACATGCGTTTCATGTCTGTTGGTATTGGCATATACGCACCAACATGAAACCCTTTTTTACAGAACATATAATGTGGAAAACGATGCTTGTGGCTATTTAGAAATGGTGTCATTACTTAGTTCTTTATTTAAAATGGTCAGTGATGACTGATACTAAACATAAATCACTGATGTTTATTTAGCTGTAAATTTTATATTTATTTATTCTTTATTTTCTCAGTGTCCATTTCTAGAATTGATTGACAATATAATACATTGAATTTATAATGTATAATAATGTTCAATATTATTTAATAGTTTTATAGTATGTTATTTGTTGAAGAAGTAGCAGCAGTAGCTTAGTCATATTATCATAGAAAATCTATTTTAATTCCAGTTTAAAAATTCCCTTTCGGTCAGGCTCTAATTAAAGGTTAAAAGTTTTTTCATCATGTCATGGCAAATGACTTTGAAAAATACAATAATTCAGTCTTAGCTGATCTTATGTTTGCCCAGAACTTGAAAATAAACTGATATAACCTTCTAATGGTAAAATCTGCTTTGTTCTATTGCTCGATCCACACTGGACTTTATTATGGATACTAATATGGATATCTGTATTTTAGGGTTTAAAGAAATATGATGTACAATGTATTGGCTGATATAAAAACATCTGAGATTTACATGGAGACATGCTTAATATAATGCTTGTTACTTAATCGATGATGAGAGGTCCAGACAAAATGAATAGAAAAACTTCTTCTCATTCGGTCACTCCATAGTCAGTCTTCTCTCTCCATCATCTCAGTGCAGATCACTGCCTTCTTTCTCTCTTTCTAGCTCCCTCTCATAATATATCTTGCCATTACCTGGCAAGGTATTTTTTTCGTCCAGATGACACAAAGAGGCACATACACACATAAAGCACATATATGCACATACACATAGCGCAATACCCTCAGGCCGCTGGTTATTAGAAAATCACCCAAACCTGTCGTCCCCTCAGTCTTGGAAGAAAGGGGGGGAAGAGTTCCCAGCTATATTAAAGGAGAGGTAGCCTCTGTCCCAGCTTCCCTTCATCTCTCCTCCGTTTATTCTAATCACACCATTGCTGTCTCCTCTCCTGCCTTTATTTTGCTCTATTTTTCCATCTCTTTGTTTTGTTTTTCGCCTGACAGTCACTGGGTCTCTTCTGCCCCAGGGGAACAGAGTTATGAGCCCGATGTCCTTTCATAGTCAATTGTATAATGTGTGTGTGTGTGTGTGTGTGTGTGTGTGTGTGTGTGTGTGTGTGTGTGTGTGTGTGTGGTTGTTTGTGTGTTTGTGAGACAAAGCGAGGGAAGAAATGCTTGAGAGAAAGTGCGTGTGCGTGTCACTGACAGTTAGTCGCCCACTGAAAGCTTATATGCCAGCGTGGGTGCGTATTGTTTACAGATCATGTCCTTCTTTGTGGTATTTTGGTTGGGTTCTTCCAGGACGCTGCTATCATGCTGACCTCTCTGTCCTGTCACACACTACTGGAAGTGCTGTAATGATATGTGCAGCACAGTCCTTCTCTGCAAGACCATCCTCTCCGCATAGGCCATTCTAACACTATGTACAGTGCAGTGTACTAACAGTCATATTGAAGTGGTCAAATCACTCTCTACTTTTGTGGTTACTCTATGTTCTAATAAGTTCTGCTTGTGTATGTAGTATGGGTGTTTGTCAGGTGTTAGTTAGCAAAACACTTACTGACGGACAATCTTAGATAAGAGTGATGTGTCAGTGCTGCCTGGGGGCTGAATGTTCTCGTATGTTTCTCCAAACAAAGCATCCCTGAGTCACGTTCGGTCAGGGCAGTTAAAGGGAGGCTGACTCCATATCTTCCCCAGATTCAGGCCCCCTCTGCTGGACTGGGAAACACAACCCGCCCCCTTCACCTGCTCCTGAGCGGGAAGCCCATGGTCTGTGGGTTTTGTTTGGGTTCTGTGTGCTATATTCAGACAACCTAATCTCGCTTATTTTCAGGGAGTAGTGAGGACAAGAATTAGCACTACTAGGATGAGTGGACAGAGAGTTATAATGGGAAACGGTCAGTCATCGTTCTGACATGTGTTTACATTGTGGCCAGCTTCATTTTAGTCACAACTCTCTTAAGAAATAGGTACTTTCCCATGTAGCTGTTTCTGGCATAAGGTAATATATCACAGGGTGGTAAAACCTTGCTTCAGTGTCTTAAATATTCTGCTTTTTAGTGTCGAATTTTGATCCTGTATACTGTTTGTTAACTTTATATTCTCAATGAAACCGCATGTTCAGGCATGAAACCTTTTTCAAATGCGATTTAAATCGGTCCGAATTCTGAAAGACATCTGAGCATTTATAAAGCCTGAATTTAATCAGCAGGACTCGATCAGATGGTTCGATATTAGTGGAATACTCCAGAGGACATCTGTTTGTATAGACTGCTGATTGAAACCCATTGATCAAATTGGTCAAATTGATAGTGTTCAGAACTACTCTACTTTACCACCCATAAACATGATATGGTTTTCAGCTGTGTGGGTGAATGTGAGATCACCCAAGAGTTGTAAAGGAGGGAAGCTGGGAGAAGATCAAATGTGTAATCTGGGTTTAACACTATTGTTTATGATAGGAGTTTATCACGAAGGGTCCATGTGTTTGATATATTTATGATCACACCTGTAATGCTGAATCACCCCAGCATCTGAAGGACTTTTTTTTAGAAAACCACTTCAAAAAGTAACCCAATACTTTTGATCTAGTAGACAATTTGTGGAGGTGTGCATTATGTAATTATTAACTTCTTCTTTTTATTGCTTCATTCTTCCCAAGTGTCCTTTTATTTCAACCGTCTTTGATAATCATGATTAAAGGCTAAAATTGTTTAATTCCATGTCTTTATGACTACACGATCCCGCTATTTCACATTATAGTGCTCTGAGCCCCAACACAGGATGCAGCAGCCTCACTGTGGCTGACTAGCGCTCTCCTTAGCTGGGAAGGGCAGTTCTGGAAAGTCCCTGGCTGAGGATGGGGCTGACAGGCTGGGGGGGCTGGAGTCCTGGAATCGTGTATGTTTTCCTGGATCAGGAAGGAGGATGTGGTAGACAGAAGACACCCCTCAGCTCACCCTTTTAAAAAACTCCATCACCCCCTACCACACACACCCACACACTACCTCACCCCACAGTCAGTCTTAAGGGGTAAAGAGAGTGGGACAATTACTCTTCCAGTAATAATGCTGAACCTCATTGGCTGTAATACAGAACGAGTGAAATAGGTGGTGGTGTATGTGTTGCCTGCATATGTTCATGTGTGTGTTGTATGTGTCAGGTCATGTTTGCTATAAAATGGGCACAAACAGTAGTCCATCTGGGCCGCCATGCCTCTTAACCCAATGTCTGGCTGCCATTTATCATACAGGCACAGAAACCTACGCACACACATGCACATGCAAACACTCACACACACACACACATGCCAGAGAATACAGCTGCTGTATTACCACATCACACATATAAGCATGGTCCACATTATCCCACTCTATGAACACAGACTGAAGGATATTTATAGCCTAATAGATTATTTTTCTCACGAGATGGAGGATTACAGTAAAAGTGCATGTGAATGTGCCACAGTTTTTTTTGTTGTTGATCTGGCTATACTGTAATTGTGAGTGACTCAGATTGTTTATGCTTGCCAAAATCTTCTCTGCATTGTTTTTTCTCTCATTCATATCTTCTAATTTTTTCCAATGTGCTGTGTGTGCACATCTGCTCCGTCAGTCATACTCTGTGCCTGTGTGTGTGTGTGTGTGTGTGTGTGTGTGTGTGTGTTGAGCTGAAGAGCTCAGCTGTATGGCCCAGTCAGGTTTCACCTTGGCAGCAATGCTCTCACCCTGGCAGCAGATTCTGCATACTCTTCGCTGCCAACTCTCTACTGCTTTCCACACCACCTGTAACATATGCTTACTTCTAACGATGGTAACTACAGTTTCCAAGACTGCATGGGCCACAAAGTATCATATATCCCTCTGCTGCAGAGAAATTTACAGTAAATTCCATATGCATATTGTTTCTAGTATTTCTGAGAGAAAACCCACGTTTTACTGCACACATTGCAGTAAAGTTTGGCTCAGGTCTATTAACCATTGTTGTACCTCCAAGAGTAACAGTAATATTTTAGAAATAATTTGGAATTAAAAAGACAGTTGATTGATTATCAATTTGATCCTTTTAAAAAGAAAAACAACCTTTGGTTTTGATATTTATTGTCAATTAATTTTATGTTGATCAATCTATTATCAACTAAGTGTTTCTACAGTGAATTCAAATGTTTCTGCCTTTGTAGCTATCAGAGAGAACAGACTGCAGTATAATTAGGTGCTTCTTTTACACTTAATAGCAACAGATGCTCTGCGTCATAGCAGATGCGATAATTAGAATATACTTATACTATTACCTTGTTTATGTATCAGTATTAGTAAGGATAAATGAGGAAAGTTAGTGATTCCCTGAATGATGTCTATATGACTCCACATACGACCTGAATGAAAGAAGATTTAAGGAGGAGGATCAAGAGGGGCAAACAGATGGAAGCCCAGTGGTGAAGGCGACACCGCCTCCTCGAGAGTCTCCTCATGTGGGCACAACCTTGGCCCCCTCTCTGCCAATCTCCTACCCGCTTCACCACGCCCAGAGGGGCACCATGGCATCCTACAGGCTGGCAGCTGTTTTTGGGAGCTGTCCCCTCCTTCACCCTGCTTTTCCTCACCTTACACCTATGGGAGGGACACAGGTATCAGAACCCTATCTTGAACAGGTCTTCAGTGCCATCATTAATGCCACATTAAAAAGTGGCGCATGGAAGGACAATCTCCTGCTGCACAGTAGAAACCTTACAATGCTTAAAGTGAATGTCATGGAGGACAAAGAATGACGAGCCTGTGAGAGTGTGAGAGTGTGTGTTTGTGTGTGTGTGTGTGTGTGTGTGTGTCTGTGTATGTGTGTGTGTGTGTGTGTGTACACGCATGCACGTGGACACACAGTATCTGCCTAAAACACAGGAAATAACTTAAGGCCCATTTCTGCCATGTCAATATTGTAGATCTGCTTAGTGATCCTGCACTAGCCGACCTCCCACCATGCACCTCTCACCGCGAGGCACTCACAGAATAAATAACATTCACAGCCAAGTGTAAGAAACTTTGGGCTTCACCCAAACTGTGGCCTCGCTCAACCAGCTGTGGGAGGCCAGGGCATCGGGGTGCGCTGTGGCGAGTGTTTGCATGTGTGGTTGCTAGTGTGTATGAGGGGTGGCTGCTTGTATGTGTGGGTGTGTGAAAGCAATGGAAATGATTGTTTCTTCATGTAAATGTGCCTGTGTGGCTGGATTTGGGACTGGGAACTGAAGAGGCCGAGTGACCATAGGGATATTTATGTGTTTTATTATGGTGAAGGTGGTGGTGCAAAATCCCCCAATCTCTGACCAGTACATTGACAATAGGACTCGGTGTTACTGGGAATGGATTTCCTGAAAAACATTTGATTCTTCTTTTTCTTGTGTGTGTTCACTAGTGGCTTCAGGAGTGGCAGTGTTGGCTGTTCCACCACTTTTGTCCAAAGTGAAATGTCTCAACAGGTATTTGATGGATTGCTGTGAAATTTTGCACGGACATTCATGATCCCAGAGGTTGAATCCTACTGGTCGAGGTGATCTTAGTGTCAAAATATAAATAGGTCTATGAGGAATCACTGTTCTTATGCTGCTATGTATTTTTGAAATTAAACTGTACATAAATGACAGCCAATACCATACTGTATACTGCATATAGCAGACCAACACATTAACCTAACATTTTTTAGACTAAAATACTAATCAATAATGAAGATGTTTGTTGCAGCTTAAGTCATATTCAACTAGTTAATTCCCACTGTTCAGAAAAAAGACATATTTTCTCAGCCATCACTTAATTTGATATAAAATTTTAATTTGATGACCTTTGTCACACAAATAAACTTTGTAACACTGCCACACATCCCTAAACACTTTTGCTCACAAGATGATTAACCCTTCTGATATATAGTATGTTGCCAAATACATTTATTCTGACACCAACCTTTTAGTTCACCACTAATGCTGAAGATCAAAAACACATTTTGGACCTCAACTCCTATTCAACAGTCTTTTTACAACATTATCCCCTCACTGCTGCTAACATGGCTGTAGTTTCTTAGCCCATTATACATATTATCCTATCAATTTTAATCATTAGCATCCAGTGACACACAGATATGGATTTGAACTTTCCTTTATTTAGTTGTTTAGAGGAGGACACTGGACAAACTGCTGGACATTATGGACAATGTCAGCCACCCCCTGCAACTCAAGAACTCCTTTGTCCCTCAGGCCATCACACTCTACAACTCCTCACTCGGGGGGAGGAGGAAATAAAGAGGACAGAAAAGAAGGAGTGAGAGCCACTCACTGTGCAATTAATAATCTACTCTTACATACCTGGACACTTATCTTCTTCTTCTTTGCAATAACTTTATCCACCACTTAAATGCAATAATTTAATCTTGCGGCTCATTTCTGTCACATGCAGTCATACATATTTTGTCTGTACATTTCCTCTACATTTAACTTATGCGTTTTCATTTTCTGTGCATTTTATTTGACCTGTATTCTTAGATCTATCTCATATACATCTGACTAAGAGTTTATTGCTTACTGTTTATTGTTTTATTTTTTAAACTTTTTGTATTTATTTAGCTAAGTGTTTATTGGTTATCTTATACGGTATTTTTTTATACCTCCCTTGTGTTTTTGTAAGCTGCTGGAAACGCAATTTCCTTGCAGTAGTCATCTCAAAGGATCAATAAAGAGAAGTCTAAGTCCAAGTCTAAGTTTATTCCTTGACTCAAGCCAATGGTTAACTCTGGGCTTTGTGCCTCTGTATGCATTGCCTCTTCTGGGCAAACTGCCCGCTCCATCCCCAGGCTTGAGCAGGGGCCTCTCTGGGGACAGTCGCAATGCCATCAGGCCTACTTATACTTCTGATTATGCGTTGCTAGGTTCGCCGTTCGTTCATGTTAATATAATGTCCGACACTGTATAGGACTATTAAATGATATTTTCCCTGCATTACAATAATGCTTATTCTGTGCGTGCTTGCAAGGCCAACTTTATTATGTCTGCTGCAGATCGATAGAAACTTAGATTCATAAATACAGATTAGCATAGTGAATAACAATCAAGAGGAAAAGTGGATTGATATTACTCAACAAAATAAGGTGGCTTCAGACAAAGCTGCTCTGGGGATTTCCAGCCAGTTTAGCCTCTGACTCACTGCTGGGAGCAACAGAAGTTACCCAGGGGCTAGCAGGCTGAGAGGTGTAAGGGATGGGATTGAGGAGGAGGAATTTAGAGTTTGAGATTTTTGACAAAGTAGTACATGGAAGTGTTGGAAAAAGGGAGGACTATGAAGGCATTTGGAGAGAGGCTGATGGCACGAATAAAGGAATGGTTGGTGGAGAATAGCAAGGATGTAAAGGATTAGGAAGGATGATAAAAAAACACAGAGGGGAAGTGAGGAGATAGAATTAGAAAGGATAAGAAAGACCAGATTTGAAAGAAAGGAAAATGGAAGCCTGAGATGATGGAAAGGATTGGACAAGAGAAAGAGGAGCAAGCATGGGGAGAGGGTGCTCGGTGGGGAAGTGGGGTGCTAATTCAGAGAATGGATGTGAATAGCAGCCAAGGCATTTTTGTATTAACATAATTAACAGATGGTGTTAGTGATTAGGTTACATGCGATTCAGGAAGCCAGGGTTGTTAGCTGAGTGTTAAGGCTGCACATTCTGTCAGCCGGAAAAAAAAGATCGGAAAAGAACAATGTCAGTGGAGGGAATTAAATCAACAACACCTACACACATCTAAATACTGTGGGGGGAAGTGGGGTACATAGGCATACTTGCATATGCACAGATGGATGCATGTGCATAGGCTCACCACATACACTTGTGCATGGATACACAAACTCTACACATAATAAGCACAGTGGCACACACACACACACACACACACACTCGTCCAATCGAAGACTTAAAATGCATTGTTTCTGGCTTTTTTTAGTGTACCGGCAAGGGACATAAAGGCATTTTATGAGCCATGGCCCACTTTCAAAGCTTTGTCTGCTATAAACGCAGCTTTGATATGAGAATAGTGACATGCTGCTGGGAGAAGACTCTTTGTGACTCAGTAAAATATAAAAATAGTCCTGTTGGCTCACTAATGTGAACATGGTGATCCCTTTTGTTCTGCATGCTATTGTCTGTAACTATAGGCAGGAGTGTGTGTGTGTGTGTGTGTGTGTGAGAGAGAGAGAAAGAGAGACAGTAGAGAGATCACACCTGGCTTATTCTCAAAGGTACCACTGCATTAATGCATTTGTATCTGTGTATGTTTTATATTATTGCTTTAGTCTGGCCTATTGAGTTGCTTATACAGCACTGTTCCCACCAGTTATGATTTGGTCTTTCACCTGTTTGATATTATATTGTATTACTCACTTCATGTCTGCTGCCATGTGAACGTGTCTGTCTGTGTTTGTGTCTGTCTGAATCTCTGTCTATCTCATCGGCCAATTGGTTTGTTTTTCCTGTATACTAACAGCAGTTAGTTGACTTGTCTGATAAGTCTGTGCACCATGTGAACAGACAGACAGACAGACTATACAGCGGAAACAAACAATTTGCCTTGAAGCAATAGGTACGTGTACACATGTGTCTGTGTGTGCGTGTGTGTGAGATCATGTGTATGTTTGCGTGGTGTCTGTGTCTTCAAAGAAATCTGGTTTTAATGACCGTGGGATATTGTCCAGCATGTAATTCAGACAGGCAGGAATGTGTTTGGACGATTCTGTGTGTACGTGTGTGTGTGTGTGTGAATGTGTGTGTAGGTGCATTTGGCAGTTGGTCTGCATCCAGCTGGTCCTTGTCCTTGTCCAGTGGTGACTGGCGTGATTGTGGCCCTCTGGTAGTTTGCAAATCAATCACAGGTCCTCAAAATCTGAGGACCAGACCAAAACTCTGACAGTGACTACCAGTTTCCTGGAACAATCTTCTTCTCTTAAATAATCTCACATGGTTTCAATGACTTTTGCTCTGTCATCAGGCAAGTTGGCGTGTGACGATACTGGGTGAATCCATCTGCCCAAGGCTGCTTGGACAACATAAAAAGGATCATTCAGTCTCTTCTTCTTTTTCTGCTCCATGTTGATGTATTTTGTATAAGGTGCCAGTTTAAGAGGCTCATTAGTGGTCGATGGATAGATCCTCCTCGCTGAAGATTTAGTTCAAACTCAGCACAAACATCGGGCACCAGTACCAGCCCGTAGTCCCAACCTCAGCCTTACAATGTTACTGCTGTACCTTGCGCTTAAGCCCAGGCTCATACTAATCACTTTCTGGCTTGTTTCTTAAGTAACCTAAAATAGTTCAGTTTAAGTGCTTTCATAGCCATACTTCTGAGGCATTTAAGAAGAGAAAGAAATGCCTCATTCACAGTTGCACCGTGTATGGATTTTGACCTAGTGGGTTCTGTTGCTCAGACATTCAAAAATCCAATTGCAAATCCTAGGTAGTGCGGTTTTGTCAGGGTCAGGGGAGTGTTTATGTTGAAGGTGCATGTCTTATATATTCATTGTTTAGTCGGAAGATTTTCTCTTGCGGCTTGAGCTGCGGCTGTATTCTAGTTGTTACACCACCGTACCATCCGTAGCACCTCTAACTCTTGTTTTACAGTCATGTATCAGTAGCTTCTGTCCCATGCCCACTTCCAGCTGTACCCTCTTCTGTAGCTTAAACTTAAATCCTCAGCAGTCCAGAGTGGAATCAATGCAGCATTAGAGTGATGGTGTGCTTTGGCTGGGCTTGGGTCATTTTATGGTGTGGACATGGAAATAGAGGATCAATCAGAGCCATGATATCTTATTACTAACGTTAATTCACCCAGAGCAGTATGGATCCATGCATTAGCCTGGCTGAGCCTTGATTTAGAGCATAGTGGAATTGAGTGTGGAAAGGACTGTGTGTGGTTGTGTTTGTGTGTGTTTCTGTTTCTGAGATTGTCTGTATTTTTCGTTCATATGTTAGTGCCACTGATATGTTTTTCAGGTTTGTCTTGTTATATACCTTTGTTTTTGTACAATGTTTTTCCCTAGTATGATTATGTAATGGATTACTAAATGTTTTCTTCATTACATAGATACCCTGCATGAGGTTGAACTATGAATGAAATCAGGGATTCCAAATTAGAGGAGATTGAAAGAGAATAACACATCCTGTAGTTCCTCCTTCAACCCTGAACAGTCAGCCAGACAGCTTCACTTATAAAACAAAGCTCAAGTCGACTGGAGCTGGTCATCATTCTCCTGGGAATGTTTCCTGATGTACAATATTTCTCAGGAGTGGGGCTTGCCAGAGATGGGTCGCCCTGAAAGCATGTTTTATTCATCCAGTCTGTCACTTGGGGTGGCTTGTTTTGTTTTTTGTTTCTTTTGAAGACTGGAGTGTGCATGTGTTTATTTCCTATTTTGGCCTGTCTGTCTGCAGTTTCTCCTCTCTCTTGCTCTTGACTTATTCTCTCTGCATTGGTACTTGTGTGTGTGTGTGTGTGTGTGTGTGTGTGTGTGTGTGTGTGTGTGTGTGTGTGTGTGTGTGTGTGTGTGTGTGTGTGTGTGTTAATATGTCTGTTCATGTGTTTGTGTGGGTGTTTCATCCCTGGAGAGATGAAACGCCTAGGACCATATGTTATGCAGCAGTAGGCCACAACAGACAGCACTGTTGCAGCGTTCAACTGTAAGGATTGCCCAATGGCCGAAGGCCAGTTGGAGGTTCATTTGGACCAGTTGCCCGGTTAGTTCGTTGCCAAATTAATTCAGTTTCTGCATAAAAAAGTTTTTCCCTTGCTGCTTCTCACTGGCTTTAAGCATTTGTCCTATGCTAAATACAGAGCTTTTCTTGAAAATGGAGCAATGGCACTGCCCTGTCCTGCTCTACCATGGAACTATGACTGAACTTCCAAAATATGATTTTAAATGTATATTTGTAACATGTAAGGCTGTGCAATAATTTAGCATGATCATTTATCATCTTTCAATGGAATCAATATTGTGGAAAAATCATCAGATTTTGTGATACCCAATTACGTTGTCTAAATTATAACTAAACATTAACAAGCACATTAAGCT
This sequence comes from Echiichthys vipera, assembly GCF_963691815.1. NCBI lineage: Eukaryota > Metazoa > Chordata > Actinopteri > Perciformes > Trachinidae > Echiichthys > Echiichthys vipera. The sequence goes on along the minus strand of NC_139834.1, from coordinate 14,771,608 downwards.
TCTAAGAAAATGTTTTTTGAAATAAGCCTGTTTATGTTCTCATTAGTCCAGGTCATCGTTATCCTCAAAGCAATTTCAGTCAAAAGCAACTGGACCTGGTTATTTGTCTAGGAAGACGTTTCACCTCTCATCCAAGAGGCTTCTTCAGTTCATGTACGCATCTGACCTATAGCTGAGGGAATATCGTTTGTAAATTGCTGTTGTGGTTTAATTATCAAACTTTAAATTACCATACAGTTCAATATGATTAACCTCAACTGGATTATGTAACCCATTATTTCACACAACATTTCACACCAGATCCATGCAGTTTGGCTAAGTTACAGCTAGCTGGCTAACATTATCTTGCTTGCTAATGTTAGCTCATCAAAACCCTAAGCTGGCTGTGGCCCAGCTGCGCAGCATGGATTTGCCATTGGTGGATTAGGCGCTGGCTGATGGAGTGATTTGCAAACAGAAAGCTAGCCTTATTGTAAATATGATTGTCATTAATTGTACATCATTATACGAACATGATGCAAGAGTTTTCTGAAAGATACACAGAGAATCTTTAAAGGCTATTTGGCCATTTAGAATGAATAAAATGTTAATGACTTACTTATGTTTATGATATAGTGGTCGTTTAAACATTTGCTTAGTAGCCTAACGGCCCAACACAGCAAACAAAAATAAATCTTGGACAATGATCATTACTGTTGTATGGACCCCTTACGCTTTCTTGACAGCATGGGACACCAGTTCCAAACATTCCAAACCACACAGGCCAGTATCATGTTATGGGGTGGATATCAAGCTAACAATTTAAAACCAGTATCTGGGAATTATTTTGAATGTATCAATTACAGCGTGTGTTCGTACATTCTCCAAGGGTAAAATGGATGATAGGGTAGAGAGCCACTAATCCTGGAACTTTCCACTCACGCTGAAGCTCAAATTACAGCCCAGCTTCCCCACAGTGGTTGCAGACAATCAAAACACAATCTCGCCACTTAGTTTTCACAAATAGTTTTAAAACTCAGATGTAAATTTTTATGTACTGCCATGTGCAGAAAACTGACTGAATCCATTTAAAAGAAAGGAAATATTTCAGTCCACCAAAAATTTACATAATCAAAACCAGTGTGGAGTGGGACTAAAAAACTCAAGTTTGCACAGAGGAGACAAAACAGTTTACAAACATTTTCTTTCTAATCTGCCTGTGGCTTAATGCATCTAGCTCAAACGCAGAGGCAAATACAATAAAATAAACTTGACGCCACAGTGGTATCAGAGGGTCACAGTAAATATTTTGTGGAAAAAGACTGAACTCTCAAATTATGCATGAAAAAAATAGGTTTTAGAGAAAGAGAGTATCAGAAAGAATATGCTCCTACAATATCAAATGCCCTATAGTGATTAGTAGAATAATATTGTGTTTGATCAAACTAAAACTGTTAAACATGTTACATAACTATATGTTTTTCAAGAATTTTAACAAATCATATTTAAGGTTAGTATGACTGTTATTGGTGATCACAGATGTTCGGTTGCTCATACACATTTTTAGGGAAGTGGATCTGCTGACACTTACAGATTTACCACCCTGTTTATGTATAACCACAGAGTTGTGGATTTCTCCTTTGAATGTAACTATACACCCGGACATGCTAACTTAATCTTAAACACAACAGCACACACAAATGTACATGCAAACATAAACAGCTGTTTGTTTAACTATATCTGTGTGCTCCCCCATGCAATGTTAGCGGTCAAACTCAACCTTAGATAAATATTTAGAATTTAATTCCTTGTTTCAAACCCATGAACACCAACCCGGCTTAAATGTTTAAAATGCTAGCCGGCAGGAATAAAACTGAAGTTTACTCAAGCACCTGTACACCCCCCACTCACGCCGACATCTCTATATCTTGTGTAATAAGAGAGGGCAATCGATACTGTCACACTGAAAAATCAGAGCAAAGAAAGAGACCCAAGTGAAATTGACAGACAGGTAGGGGAGAAACAGGTTTAAAGTTAATTTGTGAACCTCTCTCCTTCTTTCTCATATTGTCTCTGGAAGACTCTCCTCCCCTTCTTTTCATCTCATTCCCTTTTTCCATTTTTTTCTCTTTCTTTATCTGCACACACACACACCTTCCCTGTAGAGGTCATTTTAAAGACAAGGTTTGGGCCAATCAAACTGAAGTTGTATAGCCCTAGTTGTGGCTGCCTGATTGAGAGTGACATTGACACGATTACGACAGACAAACTAGATTAAGAACGACGTGGCACTCCCTCCCTTTCTCCGTCTACCCTCTGTTCCTCTCCATCTAGGCTGTTCTCCCTCCTTCATTCTTCTTTGCTCTTGTAGTCTTTAAATACACTGCTGTGTTTCACTCAGACTTTGCCCTCTAATGGCACTCTACAACTCATCTTTCCTAATTTTTTGTGCCTCCCCAACAAAAACAACTTGTATGCACATCCAGTCGATCAGGATGAGCCACCTTCATGTATGGGGGCTGCCTCTATTAAAAGGGCTGTGCCACCACTACATATTATCCACATTGCTTCAGCAACAGCAGGCTTAGATTGCTCATAGCCACAGATTGCTTAGTCAAAGGACTCTCAAGTGTCTTCTCTTCTTGCCCTGGCATGGTTGTAAAAATTGACCCACACTTGCAGTGTTTTTAAAATTAAATGCACCACTGCCAGAATCCACAACCAGTCGGAGTGCTTGTCAGCAGCAATAAGACTTTTACCAGCCCGCTATCTTAAATCTCTTCACCTCACTATGATGATAGTAAGGTGTAGCAGATCCTCCACTCATACTTATCCCTCTGCAGGCCAACAACATTTTTTTGTTGCAGATAAACATAGATTGTCACCTTCTCTGGTGTTTTGGAATTGTGTACCATCCTTGTGGCCAGAATAGCAAATGTGCTTAGCCTGGTGTGGGTGTCTCTATCTTCTGTATCTATCATCTACCTTTCATCCCAGTAAAGGAAGAAAACCCTTGACGAGTCTTGCTGAAACTTATGGTGTGAGATCAGACCTTCCTCCCAATGAGCCTTTGACATCTGAGTCTGGAGAACAGAGTTGCCAGTGAGGGCGAACTGACTTGTTTGCCAGTAAGTGGGGGCTGAATATAGATCCAGCCAGGTAGCTGCATGACACTGTTCCACTTAATATGCAGCTGTCCCATAAAATCATTAGAATAAAGAACTAAAAAGTGCTGCTTTCTATTATTTCCTTTAGATTTGTTTTTAGTGGCATGTAGACATGTTGGAAGCAATTTGCTGATAGGCCTCTCAATAATTTAAGTACCATATTCAATCTGCTACTTTGAGAGTTGGATGGTACAAGCTGTCCCACCCCTCCCTTGACTCGAGGTGAAGTGTGGACAATGCAGTGGCCACTGGCCTATTCAAGTAACAAAAAGAGATCCCCTGCTTGTTCTCTTACTCCCAGCCTGGCAGAGATGACTCCTTCTGTGAAAAGATGACACAGGGAGTGAAACCTATTAGCAGCCATCCTGGTAGTGGTACCTCTCCTTCACATCCTCTCTCTAAAAACATTATAAGTGTGAAAATATTTCAGATTCAAACCTTTATACCTGCCACACTCTTGTTGTCCCCTTCTCCACAGCCCTAGTGGCCACAGCCCAACCTGTTAGTGCCTTACCAGTGGGTGAGATTCTAGGGTAAGACAAGCAGAAACTGTGTCATGCTTTACCTCTCTGTTGACCTTAGACACTGGTGTGTGGGATCTATTGTGGGTGATAACACCATCCTGGCTAGCAGCGGTGAGCAGGAACTGAGTCACAGGTTAGTTAGTTACTGTCAGGGACCAGGCTTGATGCCTTGGCATACAGATAATGGGGTTGCTCCAAACTTGGGTTGGGATGGGCAAGTCAAGTAAACATACATATCAATTAAACTTCTATTCTTCAACTAGTCTTTGAACCCCATTTCACAGTGCTGTAGCCAATGCTGCTCTTGTGGTAGACAGCCAAACTGAATGTACCACACACATTTTAAAAACAAGGCTAGACAAGACGATACTCCCTTAAACTATTTAAACAGTTTTTTTTATCATGTAAGTCTGTTCAAACATAAAAAAGTCATTGATCATCTCTAATGAATCGGTGCTCTTCTCATCTTGTGTTAGTCCTGTTTGGAAGTGAAACAAATTCAAAATAGATCAACACAGGGTGGCCGGTGACACAGTGGTTAGAGCATTCACCCCATGTAAAGAGGCTGAAGGTCATCGACGCCATAGCCGCGGGTTCGACTCTGACCTGCAGTCATTTGCTGCGTCCCCCTCTCTCTCTCTCTCTCTCCCCATTTCCTTCCTGACCTACCTAATAAAAGGCTTGAAAACTGCCAAAAAAATAATCTAATTTGCAACTATTTGGCTAATTGATGAATCCTCCTTTTAACCAAAAAAGTCACTTTATTTCGATTTTGGATGGTTTATTGGATAAAATTATAATGGCCTTTTTCATTGTTTTCTGATATTTTATAGACAACACAATCAATTGAGAAAATGATTATATATAGGTAATAATAATATTATGCAGATTCATGGGATAATGAAATGACGTCTTCAGTCCTAGTTCTATTAATGCAATTATTTTGTTTGCAGACTTGTCTGTGACTGTTTTTTTATATTCCAATTTCACTGCCTGTCTTGATTCCTATTTTTTGTTTTATTTTCTTATCCCACGCTGTGTGTGTCTGTCTTTGTCCAGGCCTATTTCACAGTGTATATGTGTGTGTGTGTGTGTGTGTGTGTGTGTGTGTGTGAGAGAGTGTGTGCGTGTGCGTGTGTGAGAGTGTGTGCGTGTGCGTGTGTGTGTTTGCGTTTGTCTGTGTGTGTGTGTGCTTGAGTGTGAATTCTGCTATGAGCGACAAAAGACAATTGCTTGGTCTGATCTAATAAGTGTTCATCTAATTTCTGAGCTTTCTCCTCACCTCCTCTTCTAAACTCTGTTAGTATCGGTGGCCAGATTAGCTTAATGAAGTCCCGGGGAAGTCACTTTCCCTTTAGATATATCTCCACTCCACACTCCACTCTCTACATCCTGCACATTCTGCTGGGAGAAGAAGTCCGGAGGCAAAGACTCTATTTTGGGCGTCTTAAAACATCAACCAATACAAGTCCTATATACAAAATATTAACTCAATGTAAGCCATATTTTATGTCTTTGAATGTAACACAGCCCTTTTGAGTGACATTGATCCTGTGGTGATTGACCTCTGATCTCTGACTCTTCTAGCTGGCCCTTGGGGACCAAACCAATATGCGCCATCAGCCTATCCCAATCTAATCACTGTTGCACATAATACCACTGAGTGCTATTAACTTACCATCAGGCTGTGGACTAGCTTGTGACAACACACGCAGTGTATTGTACTAACATATTACACTGAGATAAATATAAACATGCTATTGAGGTTGCAGTTAAATAGATATTTCTCCTGTTTTAGAGGAGGAACAAAAGCAGAGGGCGAGAGAGATAAATGATGACACCTTAGTAATTATACAGGTACACTTTCCTTGGGGGTTACCCCCTTGATCATACATCAGGATTTCTCAGCAGAACATAACGGCAAAAGAGTTTTCATTGATTTGTCATAAGATAAGAGCACAAGAACGCAAGTGTTGGCATCGTGGATATAATTTCCTGCATTCCTGTGTTCATCCTAAACACCTAATGTGTGTTTTTATAGCCTAATTCTGAGTTGGTAATCTCTCCCAATGTTTTGAAGTGTCTCCATTAACGATTGCATCAATGGAGTGGTTTTAGTTCCCCTTGAGGGACAGAGTGGAAGGACCCCATTCTGTATCTCCTCAGTGATCCATCTGCGACTGGTCAATACAGAATGATTGACCACATGTGTGCTGTATATAAATGCCGCTGTGTTGTGCAGGACTGCTTCTTTATATGGTACATTGAGACTCCATCTTGCAAGTCCATACATAGGGTTCATATTTTTGCTTTAGAGAGTATTGCCTGCTTTTGTGTGTGGGTCTGCATTTGTGTAGTGCTGAGGTCTCTTTCATCCTGGCCTAGCCCTGGGGACAGGAGTCATAGTGGGCATGCACCCTACTCAAGACCCTTCTTTGATAATCTTCCCTAATTGGTCCGAGTTGCAGTCTCATGAGAAAGCTAATTAAAACAAGGTGTTGAAGGGGAAAATAACAAAATAATTGTGGTTGTGTGCATGTATAGTTGTTTGTGCATGTGTGTTCTCACTCATGCCAGTATCTGTGTGTATTCATGTGAGACAATGTTTCAGTATTTGTTTACAAAGACATGACTTGCAGTCCGCTTGCAAGTGAATCATCATGTGTTTATGAATAAAGGCGCGATTGCATCTTTTTGACCACTACATGCTGAGAATTTTTCTTTTATACTGCATTGTATTTGTTTGTGTGTGATGCATTTCCATATATGTAATACATGCATGTGAATGTATGCATGTATGTGGCTTTGCGAGTTGGATACGAGCAGATTTACTGCAGCTCTATGACACATTGATTGAAATCTGCCTTTTATGGAGTTGCATTTTCTGTGTGAGAAAAGAGGGCGTTGAGTCAAACGTGAGGCAAATCTTCAGTGTATTAGCTCTCAGCCCTTCCCTTCTTCCCTCTAATCTCTGTCCTGTCCTGTTCTTAGTTTACTCTCTGCTCAAATGACTCTTATTTACTTCGATGTGGTTGTTGTTATTTAAATATGAAGTAGCTTCATTCTTGTGCCCCACACTTATTTATTTATTTCTAATATTTGTAACTTGATTCGCGCAGATACTCTATGCTGTTGATTCAGCTTTACTTACTTACTTTACGCATTCATGTTGCAGAAAGAGATAGAAAAAGGGCGGTTAGGGATGTAGGGATTGTTGGAGGGAGTCAAAGAATCAAAAAGATAGAGAAAGGGGGAGCGAGAGTCAGAGAATCAGAGAGAGATAGTGAGAGAAGAGAGTCAGAGCATCTAAGTGAGGCACGTTGGCGCTGCACCTTTTTGTCATGACAGCCTGTTCAATTTGTTCTGTTCTTCTTCTACTTCTTCTCTTCCCTCATTTCCTTTTTCCATCACTGGCCATCTCCATTTACTTATTGAGCTGTTCTGTCATTGATTTGTCCATTGACTGGCCCTCTGATCCATCCTCCATCTGTCTACCACTGACAGACTTTTAATTGATGAGAGAGCAGGTCAAATTAAGCAATTAGGCCAAGTGGCGGAAAAAGAGACAGAGCGGCATGTCTTTTTCAGGTAGACAGGGGGCGAGGAGGGGTGTTGGAAGAGGAGGAGGGGGTTAGAGTGGGAAAAAGAGGGAGAGTGAGAGGGTGGGAGGGAGGGAGGAAGGGAGGGAGGGAGGATGTTTTGAAGGATAATGAATGCGGGAGGCATAGGCAGATGCGGAATGTTTACGCTTTTTCATTTTGGAATTTGAATGAATTTTTCATAGCTATTCATAAAAAATCCATCAATATTTCACCTGGGGAGAGTGAAGGAGAAAGAGAGGGAGAGGGAGAGAAAAAAGGACCCTTACGGAATGAGTTGTCATGAAAGTCCATTGAAGCAAACAGAGTCGCTGGAGAAGAAGAGAAAAGAGGGAAGGAGGAGGGATGGAGGGATGTTTATGCCGAGGACACAAACACCTAGATAGGGGAAGCGGTGCAGGAGGAGGGGGAGTGAGAGAAAGGGATGAGGGGGGGGGCGTACAACGTAAATGTCTGGGTGAGAATGAGAACGACGGCTGGCGTGGTACCTATCGGAGTGTGTGTGTGTGTGTGTGTGTGTGTGTGTGTGTAGCATAGTCTGAGACAAAGCCATATCAACCACCCCCCTAACAGTAACAGCAGGAGTGGGGTTGTGTTAATTTTCACTTTGTCAAACCCCATTATGTGAGAAGAGCATCTGATCCTTCCCATTAGCATACAGTGGGCCCAGGCACCTGTGATGGGATTTCTGGTGCTTTATTGCTTTCCTCCTATGGAACAGAACTGGGAATCACAAGATTCGAGGTGCAGAATCAACCTGTGGATTTACGTTTCCTGCTCGCTTGCTGCTCCTATATAATAGAATGTAGATTCTAATACAGACAAATAAAGGCTAATTTTGTTGTTGCAGGCAATAACTATAAACCCAACCAGTAAAAAGTATCCCTTTTTGGGCTTTAACTTACACTCCAGTTTTCTACACTATTAACCCAATGGAGTTGGCCTCTACATTAAAGATTGACTATTTTCGGCAATTAAAATTTAAAAAATGAAAATAAGTAAGCGAAGAAGTTAATTTATGAACTGAAATGCTAATAGATTGGTTGTATGTTTTTTCATTCTTAAAATATTTTAATGATATATTTGCATATTTTTGTCAGGGCAGGCTTACCCTACACTTGAAAGCTAATTCTTTAGACTTCTAAAATTAGGTGTCAGGTCACCTCTACTCAGTTCCAGCATCACTTGTTGAATATAGACATTTTTTTCGATGCGCTTTGGGTACTCCAGGTGAAGTTCATACTTTGGGGCAGACAGGAGGTATCCTTCATGAAAGCAGGAGTAGTTTTACCTATTGTACCTGATAAACTGACCACTGAGTCAAGATAAGAAGTGAAGTGTAGTATTTAGAGCTGATCCACTGGACAGGTCAAAGACCAGGGAGAAGGGACTAGGCTTGACCCTTGCAGCCTCTTGTTGAACTCTGTACTCACCAGACTATACCATTAAATCTATCTCAGGGGAGGTTACGTGGGATGTCATTTGCATGAATTTATGCCAGCAGGCAGGTCAGTCATCTGTCTATAGGTAGTCAATTAAATATCTAATTAAGTGGGGAGGAGTTTGAATAATGCAGAAGTATTGACTGGCCCGGCTTGGTGTGAGGGAGGGATGGTGGCTGCGTCTAAATCAGTGCTGCAGCAGACGGGAGGATGATGTTAAACCAGTGGATATTTGTCATACTGTAGAATCACATAGCATGCTAGGGTAATGTAGGGAGGGAATACTTTTTGTTGCAATCACTTATACTGCATTTCTAAGATCTTTGAACAAAAATACTGATTCTATACACACAATCTATACCAAGGGATAACTGAAACAGGTCTGAAACTAGTAGTTCAGTGCCCTTGACTGGAAGGATTCTGGAAAAATGTAGTTTGGCTGAGTAGGTTGTGGTTACACCTGTAATTTAGTTTTCTTGCCCCAGAACAAAAGAGAAAATGGTTGTATATTACTTTTAAGGTCTAGTCTTTTTAGTGCTCAAGTTGGCTTATTACAAAAGAACCAAGAGCTTTAAACAAGAAGTATTTGCTGACAATAGGTAACTCATTAATTGGACAGTTTTGGTGACCTGTCAACTTGCATCATCAGCATTGCACAGTAAAGCCAAGCGGGCAAACGTCGCTGCACTTAAATGCACAGGGTTAAGTAGGTGCTTTGCAACTACAATCAATCAATTAACAAGTCAACAGTCTCTACAACTTACAAGATTGTCAACAAATACCACAGTAAGCAAATACCCCAGTATATATACAACCCATACAACATTTGGGCCACTTCATTGCTGTAAAACAATAGTGTGTTGTTATTATTATATTACTGCTTTCTTGTGATTGCCTTTTATCTGCCAACACAGTGGTTTCTTCCCAAAGGCTCATTTAGAGCCATGTCATGAAGATAGTACATGAGTTGTTGACGGATTTATTGGAAAAACAAATGTGAATCAATGTTTATGTTGGATCCCTTCCTTTCTGTGTGTTTGCCTGTGTAAAAAATTACAGTCAGACTAGTCTACAAGTCTACAAGCACATACAATATTTATACAAAACCTGTACAAATACAGGTGAATCACAGTTGTTAAAGAGTTATAGTTAAATGTACATAATATTTCATAACAACGCTACCTTTCTCTGTCGCTTTAAGGGAGAAAGTATGTTTCTGCAAACCTTTTCACCTAACCCTGCCTTTTGTAACTTTAATAAGTCATGTGTAACAACAACAGTAGCAGCCGCAACAATGCTGACATGTTGCCCTGAACAGGTGCTTAAAAACATATTGTGCATGTGTTTTTTTGTAAGTTGGCAGTGCTAAATTTGTATGTGGGCGCTTGGCCCAGTGCCAGTGTGATTGCTGGATTCTGTTGTAAAGTGACCATGACCGCATATATTTCTCTGTTTATGTTGCGTCACGGTGGTTTAAACACAACAATGCTGTTTTGATGGCAGTGAAACCACAGATGGATACAGATACAAGCTGAGATAAAACACGGTTTAATATGATTTCCCTCTTGCATTCACACGGAAAGGCAACAGAATTCCATGTGGGTCTCTGGTTCATGGAGGTTTCTCTGTGGAAAGGCATTTTTTTCCAAGAAATTTTGGCTATGGAAAATGAATAGATAGGAATCAGCAATGAACAGCAAATAACAATCTGACCCAGCTGTAGAGAGGATGACAATGCCCTCAACTCGGTCTCATAGCAAAGACAGGGTTAGGTAAAGGGCAGGAACTGGACCTTCCCTCAAAGCATAATAGAACCTGCGAGGATCCCATGATTCACTTTAGGCTGATACAGTTTCTTAGATAATTTATTTGGTAACTATACGTTAAAATAGATAGAAAGAAAAAAAAAGGGTTTCTGTTTGGCACCCACAGGCTTCATTTACCTTCTGTCAAAAAGAACAACTATTAGGTTTTTAAATGTGTGCGATTAGTCAAACAAGAGTATGTATCCAATAGTCAATACTTCATTTTAAAGCAAAACCTATTAAACGTGGCAGATAGCAAATTGCTATTATTCATTTTTGTCATTTAACTAGTTAGTTACATACTTCTGCTTTGATCGATTCAGACACACCTCAGATGGAGAATGCATAGAATCCATCAAACTGCTGCACACTGTGGAAACAACTGTATGTTTAAAGTGTGTGCTTGGTGTTTTGGGACAGACTGTCTGACTGATGTGCATATGGTGCTGTGGCACAGCTGACTGCCTCTGACATGACACATAGGATGGGGCCTCGGGGCGATGAGTGGAGAGTCCTTCATTCCTCCCAGTGGGTTTATAGTCTCCAGGTTTGTTGTTTTGTCTTTCTCTTCTATTAGAGTTGATCAGGCTCAATGGATCAGTATTACTCCTACTTCCTTCCTCTTTTGACCCCCCCCCCCCCCCCTCCATTTTACCCACCTACCCTCCCGTGCCCCTCAGCCCCCCCTCCCCCCCACCGGCTCCCTCCAGATGTGTTAATCAGTACTCCCTGTTAACACATGATTCACTCCATATGTTTTCTGCACAAGGCCTCCACTTGGGAGCTGAGATTGTGCGTATGTGTGTGTGTGTTCACTTGAGTGAGTGCAACTTTGATGTGTCTTGTCTCTTATTCTCTCTCTCTCTTTATTTTTGTGCACACGTGTGTGTGTGCCTGAAAATCCACCAGGCTTGCCCGGGCTTTCTCCAAAGGGCTGCTGCTGTCGGCTCAAATCAACCTCCTCTCCCCATGAGTGAACACACTAATCCATTTGTGTATCTGAGTACATGTTGTGTGTGCATGTGTGCGTGTGTATGTAAGCATGCTAATCCAGGGGAGGGCCCTGCCTAACACCCCATGAAAACACTCCATTCACCAGCAATTAGAGGCAGGGGCCCTGGGCCCTGCACTACACTTCCACTGGGAGAGAGGGAGACAAAGGAGGGGAGGAGAGGGGGAAGATAGGAGGCTACCATAGGGACGAGAGGAGGGTCACAGCTCTGAATGTTGGATTCTTTGTCATGAGGGACTAGGCGGAGTATATATATATATATATATACATATATATATATATATATATATATATATATATATATATGTATATGTGTTTCACATGTGTGAAAGTAGAAAGGGACACATTTTCCACATGCCAAGCCAAATACACTCGTCCGTCAACAAGACAGAAATAGACAAGCTGACCAACAAAAACTTATGTCTTCTTTTTATCAGGAGAACCATCATTTATGGATAATTGATATCTGTCATGAATCCAGACTGATCCACAGGGGGAGTGCATACAGAAACACATATTTGGATAGAGTCACATTCATGAGTTAACAGATGATCTCTGTGGAACACAACATCTTTCTTCCATTAGAGTCCGCTGAGAGACAGGATTCATCTCTGCCTCACTGTCTGTTTTTTTTGTTTTTTTTCTACAAGTACCTATCTGTGTCCGTATGTGTGTGGGTGTGTGTTGTTGAAGTAGTTGTCGCCCATGTAACCAACAATGAACATTCATGTCAAACACAATAAGTACCTCAAGGAAAAACCACAAAAAAACAATTGCACATTTGTTTCTGCTTGTATAGGGTTTTCTAAAATCATATCTGGGGAAAACATTAAAATTCAAGTTTGGATCTTATTGCCTCTTGTAAAAGTAGTCACAATAAAATAAACAATCAAACCAAGCTTTGTCACAATCAATCAATAAATCAATCAGGCTTAAGTGCAATTCACTTAGGACTTGTATTACCAGAGGGCCTTGTGATTTAGAAATCCGCCCACTCCACCTGTGTTTCATGCATTTACTGACATTAGCCCCCGGATATGTCTCTGTCAAAACTTTCATTTATAGTTACCAATATGACCCCAACTCTCTGGGATGCCAAAAGGCATGGGACTTGTGTTATCACAACCTCTGTGTTGGCCAAAATATAGGCGGTAATTTGCAGAGAAATGTCCAGTCCAGACAAACTTGCCCATTTAACAGTGCACAGAAATATGAAAACACTTTAGGCAATGCAATAACAGAATATTGATTTATTTTTTCTCAGTGCTACCTTGTTTTACATTTTGATCGGCATGTAGAAACATTCAAGATTAAGTCATTGACACTGCATCAGAGACTTCCTTCGCTCTGATTGGTTGGGGTCGGGTGAAGTAGAATCTAGCAGATGCCATTAGGAGCAGACAGAGAGCAGAAGGTGGAGGTAGCGACACAGAACCTCTATCTCATTGTTCTGTCAGGATAAAGTGACAGTTTCAGCAAATATGAAAAACAAACGAGAAGGTGGCACTATAACGCATTTTCATAGTTAGCATTAAGTCACCTTATAACTGATGGTAATTTGGTAATTGGTGTTAGAGATAGCCTGTTATAAATGTTGTACAAGTGAAAATTTTGACCTACTGGTGGCGCTATGTCCATTATGTACCAGATATCAAACCACATAACACAGTATTTGTGAATGTTTCACTCGGACCAAAGTGATGATCAGGCGGCCATGTGGCATGTGTAGCCATGTGAATGAGGGTGTTATCATCCTGGAATCAGAAAACATCATAAGAGAACACCATATGGTAAAGTTGATCATTTAAAACAGTCCCATGCTGTATCCTCATAAGACCATACAGAGCAATCATCAGAAATAATGAGTCCAATAACAGTGGCTACCACTACTACTGCAGATCCACCACTTATGTTTAACAGTTGGCGACAACTATTGTGGGATGAAAGCATTCTCTTGTTTTTGTCGAAACAAATCCCATATGGATGTTGATAGAAGTGTAACTCATCAGGCTGTTACTTCCTTCCATTGTTCAGTAGTTTTCATTGAACACCTCCTTACTCCTTAATCTGTTATTCAATTTCAAGTGTTGTAGTTGAATGCAGGGAAAAATTAAAAGGGAGCAAAAGGTCAAAGAGAATGTGTGAAGTGCTGTTAAAGAAGGAAAATATAAATTATATGAAGCAGAAAACTGCAGAATAGTATAGCCAGAAATGACATACACAGCACATGCTCTGTTGGTCTGAGCGTACCTGCAGAATTCACTTTAAGTGCTAATGCATGAAACAAACAAACCTTTCTGCAAAACATACAGTACTGCTGCATGCATATGTACATGTTACTGTTTTAACGTATTGTGGGCAGACACGCAACTGTCCATGCATTACCAGTAGTGCAGCATAGCAAGTGGTGCCTTCAAATCATTGCCATGGGCCATAACCTTGGAGAACTCCAGTTTAAAAAAATTCCCCCACTTCTTTATCGCTATTTATGTTGACAGCGCCTTGGCTGCTCAGAACGCTCAATCTATCAAAGCATTTCTGCCTGTTTCAAAACTGCTATAGTGGCTCTTAGAGAAACAAAAAAATGTGCTTTTAAACATGAATGGAACGGTATTGCTTTTGAACTCTCAGCTCCCTTGCAGTACACTGCTCCCTCCCTCTCTCTCCCCACCTGTCCTTTCTCCTCCCTCCCATCTTTTCTGCAAGCTTTAATTTTTAATGCTTGTTCCTGAATAGGTTTGTAATAAAGAATAGGTACAGTAAGTATCATAAAATATTGATTTTGTACATTTCCTTATGAATTTTTATTCTGTGGAATGATTAAATTTTTCATATTTTCTGCACTTCGGAGATTTCTGATGAATTCATCTCTGTTTATTGAGCACACAACTGGTGTTCCCAATTTGAGGGAATGAATAATGTAGCCAGTGTCCTGTGTGTGTGTAACTGTGCGTGTATGTGTGCGTTTGTGTTTTCATTATGTTCCGTTCAGGTGTATCCAGCTTTCTCAGATCAGTAAAACATAAGAGTTGGTTTGAGTTTAGCAATGGGATCCTTTTTCCCCCAAACAAAATAAATTTGAGGTTGGTTGTCAGCCAAGAAGGATACAGTGAGTGCGTATAAATATGTGCATCTATGAGAGAGAGACTGTGTGTCTGTGTGTATGCATGTGAGGTTGTGTATGTCTTTGCTTGGGGCTAGCTGTGAAGCGATAATTAACACAATGGTATGATTAGCCATGCAGACGAGCGGCCACAGGCTCCCTAAAGAGACAGAGGGGGAGTGAAAACATGAAAATTAAAAAAGGGAAAGCAGTGATTTCTCTCTGTTTCTACCGTCTGCTACTGTGCTTAGACTGTATCTCAGTTCATTTTAAAGCACTGCTTTAAATCAGTTTACTCCTGCCTGGAGACAGCTCCATATCATAACCTCCACTACACACATGCCAATGCTCTCTCACTTAAGTACACACATGCACAAACACACAACACATGCACAACTCTACAATACAGAACACACATATGGTGTGATAGAGGTAAGTACTGCAGATTAGATGCAAGCTGTTTGTTTTACTTTAAGCTGTGGAATATCGACTCTCCCGTTAATGTGAGTATGATAAAATAAGATAAAGCAAACAAAAGGTATTCCTTCTTATTATCTCAAACAACTTCGTCTCTGACTTCTAATGGTAAAACTAATATCACAGAGTGACACATCTCATATAACGCCCAGACTCTATAGCAAACATCAACTTTTATTGGTTTCAGTGAGAACAGTAATTGCAAGATTGTAAAAAGATCAAAAATAATCTCTTTGATGAAATGCTGGGTTGGGGTGGGGTGGGGAGGGCTTCATTTCTAAGTGAATTGTGAGGTGAGTGCGTTTTGAGGGGACCTTGAGCATGAGTTTGAACGGGGTCGATGCACATTTGGGAAAGCCAATGGTGATCAATGGGAATGGATTTAGCGAGAGGGCGGGAGCGTTGCTGCACTACAGCGACTGAAGCTGCTGAAATAGGCTTTATGAATATTAAACAGCAGGGGGTCGATACCGGGACAGGGCTGCTACAGTCAACACAGGGAGACACTATGGTGGGTTTGCACATGGGTGGGTGCAAAGACAATACATCTTTTTTTTTTTTACAGAATCTCCAGATATCTGAAATCCAAACTGGTATTCAAACAAAGTAATTGACTCCCATAATGAATATTTTGACCTGAAAAATGAAGTTGGTCTTGAGTTATCCATCACCCAGTGTTTCCAAACTGCCGACACACAAACATTGCCCACACCCAGACCACCCCACCTCCAGCCCCCTATTGCTGACAAGTTGAGTGGTGTGATGGGAGAGCGTGGTAAATAAATGAATAAGCAGACAAAGCGTGTTTACAGTACAATGTGACCTCTCTCCTAATATCAACCAGGCTCTCTCTGCACCCCCAACAGATGAACTTGAGGCCCGCTCAAGGGTATACTTGTATAATGATAAGCCTAGTGTATATGTGTGTGCGTGGGTGGGTGGGTGGGTGGTTGAATGAGTGACTGAGTGAATAATATACTAGCTATTAGGGAAACAAATTGGGCTGGTGTTACCTCACTTGAATTGAGTGTGGGGTGCTGTCACTAATATGTTCTGACACGGTCCCCCAAGACCTGGGGAGGAGTGTGTGTTTGTGTATGTCTACATGCATACACATGCTTGCATTGATTGCACACCCCTTAGCAGGGCTGGGTATGGTTTACACTTTTTGTGTAGTAGTGCTGGTAATGATTCCTGAGGTTAAGATACAATATTTTTTTACTGGTCCAAGATTTTGACCTAATCCAAAATGTGGTTGACTCAAACGGACTCTAATAGTGAGAGAATACAATCAGCCACAGTGGCGTGATGGGCCTCCAATTTAAAAGCGACCATGGTAGCAATATGTGACATTTATCCTGCACTATTCGAATTTCCCTCTCAGCCATTAGGTGCACACACACACACACACACACACACACACACACACACACACACACACACACACACACACACACACACACACACACACACACACACACACACACACACACACACACACACACACACACACACACACACACACACACAAACATTCTCTTTTAATAAGTAAAAACAAACATATTATGTCAACTTTTGTAACTGAGGTTCAATACAAGCTCTACTACTCCATTCTAACTGTGATTGCACATTTTTATGCCTCTGCGCCAGCAACAGACGTTATGTGTTTGCGTCTTCCATTTGTCCCATTCTTGTGAATCTCATGAGCGCCTTGAAGGAACTTCTTCAAATTTTGCACAAACATAAACTTGGACTCAAGGATAAACTGAATAGGATTTGGTGGTCAAAGGTCAAGGTTGCTGTGGTCATTATTCAATATGCTCATTATACAAACATTTTAAATCCAAAAGGTCAACTTCACTAAGACATCATAATGTTTCTGTTAATTATTCAATGCCGTAACTAAGGAGTGGAGACATTTAGTCGGATACTGAAGTGGTGACACTAATCTTGAAACTGTGGTTTGAAGATGTGTGTGAAGCAGCCATGTTTTCCAAAAGATACACTTACTTACTCTTAACTACATATATTATATAAGTCTGAACAGTTCGGATGTACACTTCAACTTGAATGGTTGGTAGAGGCATACAACCACAAGGTGGTACAACACCCCTGTTGTATTTACGTGAGAAATTACAGACATGGCAGGTCACACGGAGATATACTGTATATAAACGTATATAAATAAAGAGATTTTTTCCGAGCAAATGTGCATCCATGTTGACACACTCTCCTGTGTCACAGTGATGAGTTAATGTTGTAAGTGTTTGCCCTGGCCTCTGGCCCGTTGGGCTGTAGTCCCAGCGCTGGGAATCCAGAGAGCTGAGACTCCAATGTCCTCCCTGTAAAATCCCAGAAAGCTGTAGCTGAACCAGCTACAGGGCATCCAGCCAACTCATAATCTAAGGCATTACAATCCTTATCTTGAAAAATCTCACTAACGACCGATTCTGCATGCGCATGGACCCCATTCCCTTAATCCTCACCCCTGAAACTCTCAGTCTGTCTCTCTATCAGAATCAATGGTCAAAGTTCATGTTTCATCACACCAAGGACTCTGAAAAACTACAGTCAACACAGTTTGCAGCCATCCACAGCTGCAGTACATTCACTGTCACTGTGTGTTTGCTCTAGTTTCATGTACCTGTCTTTTTGTTGTGCATGGTTGCCCTGTTCTAAGTCGATGCACATGCAAACTTCCTTATTGACCCGTCAACAACACTGCAAACATTTTTTAAGCACAACAGATGTCACACACACACACACACACACACACACACACACACACACACACACACACACACACACACACACACACACACACACACACACACACACACACACACACACACACACACATTACATTCATTACATCTAGCAGGAGCAAAAGAAAGGAGCAGGGAAGAGAAGAAGGATAGAATACGTTAAGAAAGAAAACAGAGTGGAGGATATAAAGCCCCTGATGCAAATGAGGAAACTAATAGTCTGTATTGTGAGCAAGTAATTTGGCTGCTTGAACCAAGACACACCGTACTCGTATATTAGTTTACACCAGGGATGCTTCTTCTTCATGCTCATTTTTTACTCTGTACTTAGTGCGGGGCTGTCCGTGTAGACCTGTGAGGCGATCTGAACCCACTTGGTTTGTGTAGTAACTTTTTCCTGCGTGCGCGTGCAAGCGTGCATGTGAGATTGTGTGACTATTTGAGCAGTCCAAGGCCGCCGTTCGTGGTGTGGATCAATGTAACCATTCTGGCTTTGAGATGGAGGGAGCTGTCAGACCTGAATTAGATGTTAAATCTTTTGGACAAAATGTATTGTACTGTTTACAGCCCACTGATGTATGTTGTAGGTTTATGTGTGTTTGTGTGCACGCATGCCGGTGTGTGATGCTGCAAAGGTCCAGTCAGAATGTACTGTCTCAGGGCTAAAGTGGCTCTCTGGGAAAACATGATTTTCTCGTCATGGTTCTTTCACTGTGGTAACTTTTTACATTACCTTTTCTCTTGCTTTCTTTATTTTTCTCCCCCTCTCTGCTTTCTCTTGACGTCTTTCTGTTCTCTTCAAATCAACCACGTAGTTGAGCTAGTTTCATCCATCCTTCCCCTTCCTTTTTCTTCAATGCATGTCTCCCTCCCAGGCAGTCTTCCAAGGCATTCATATATTTCATATATCTGTCTTCCTTCATACTGTATATCTTTGCCGGAACGTGTAACCCATTCATCTCTGCTCTTGTGGCCAAGGTTCCCCACCATTTCTCCCTCTTTAGCCATCACTTTTCACCCCATCACTCCCACTCCTACTCTGTGTGCTCATGCGCCAGTATGTCTGTCTTCTGATTATGGAACTGAGTGTCTGGCTAGCTGCAATTTATCTGTTAACTACAATACCAGCTATGTTTTTCTTTCCAGGAAGTTAACTTCACTTGGTCTTTTCTCCTCTTTTGCTGATTTGTTGGATCTTTTATTCAGATATGGGAGATATTAGCTCGTCCTTTCCAGGGTGTACCTCGCCTCACGCCCAATGTCAGCTGTGATCAACTCAAGCCCCCCCTTGACTCCGATAGGGACAAGCGGCTGAAGATGGGTGGAGAATTTTCATTAAAGTTGATACTGGTTCATATTCTCCAAACAAATATTCAAATCAGCCCAGGGCTTTTGTGGCCTCTCGGGGTCTGTTGTCTTTCTTGCCTAAACCCCTCAGCCATACTTCCTGGGTATTTGAGGCTGCTGCAATATACAGTCACACCAATCACAGCAACGAAACCTGACCTACAACCAATCACAGTAATCGAATGGCAGTGCTTGCGGGTAAGGTTTACAGCTACGGGAAGGTAACGATTTACTAAAATGCGTTTCTGCAAACATTTTATGCGAGAAATAGGCATCAGCGCTGTCTAGTTTGATCGTTTGATCTGAGTTTCAGTAGCCTGAAAACCTGCCACCTCCATTTCAGCCCTAGCAGAATGATGATGATTTCATGATTATCAGTGTCAGAAATCTCAATGTTCTACTCAAAACAGAGTACACTATCCATAATAAAGGATAGTACACTATCCTTTATTATGAGGTGAATGGTGGATAATAATGAAGGAGTCTTTTTGCACAGAGCCTCTCATGTTCTCACCACTTTTGACCCACAAAAACCCAAAGCTGCAACTACATGATTGCATGTTTGACTACCGTGTATCCCTGATTATAGCTGTTAGCATGTAAGCAGTGATGTTTAATCACTCGCATTTTGAATTGAACCTTTCCATCCCTACACCTCAATCCCACCAAAACACAAACTCAGACTCTCTCTCTCTCTCGCTCTCTCTCTCTATCTCTCTCTCTCTCACACACACACACACACACACACACACACACACACACACACACACACACACACACACACACACACACACACACACACACACACACACACACACACCACACAACTGCTCCAAATGCATCCTCCGGTGGTACGATACAGTGTGAGCGGAGGCTTTCATTGGGCACAGTGGTCCCAGTGAGAAGTCGACCGCAGCAATTAACAGAGAGATGAAAGACACCAGGCTGCCTGCTGAATAATTAAGACTGGTTTGATGAGCAGGGAGGGGCTCGACGGGGAGGTCGGGTGTAGGTCCTTACTACACAAGTGTGTCCGGTGCTTTAAAATGTGCCACTTGGACATGAGTAAATTAATTTGTGCTTGTTTGATTATAGGTTGACTTGAGTGTAGACGGACTTAACAATTTAGGCAAAAATTATATTTCAGACCTCATTGAGGCGAAGCGAAGATTCCAGAAATGTTATTATGTCGTCCTCAGGGAAGTTAGGCTATTCTGTGGTGGTAGGCTGAGAGCAGGCCCAGACGTGGTGGATGATTTTAAGCCATAGTGGTCTACCATTATGCAAACTACACAGCAGGGTCAATAGTCACATTGATCGGGCAGTTTCTGGTGAGGTAGAACATAAAGGAAAGAACAAAACAACAGTGCATGAAGGGAAGAGTTTGATTAGTAAATTTGAAAGAAAAGGAGTACTGCAGGCAATGTGAGATACAAGCAGAGAGAATAAAAGGAGCACGAGATTGAGGCAGACACAGCAAACAGGAACTCTCCCAGGAGTGTTTCAGCCAAATGTATTTAAATGTATTCTGCTAATTACAAAACTCTAAACACATACACGCTGATGCAAACACTGTCTGGCAGTTTGTAGCACCGTTGTACTGAGGTAATTACATGCGCCTGCTTTACACACGGTATGTGCCTTTGTGTATATTTGTGTGTGTATGTATGTGTGTGAGTCTTTTCATAAGTGCATTTCTGTGTGTGTGAGGGTGTCTGAGGGAGAGAGGAGAAGATAAAAACAGACTTACATGCGGGAGACACGATAAGCGGAGCCTTTTCCACAAAGATTAAGCAGTATGGATTAAAGCAGAACATGCGGGTGGTTGGTTGTGCTTTCTCCCAAGTGAAGATGAATCAAGACGCTATTATATCTCAAACAAAAACATTAACTGTAGCGATTTACTTCAAAACAACTCAAGTGTCTTGGGGAATCCTATCTCCATTCCCAACTACTGTAAAACCCCATCTGAAACCTCTGTAGAGTGTATTAGAGCATTCTTCCACAACATTACCTCAATTTCACTGGCAACATCATGTGAAGGATACGCTGTTGTGGGTTTAGTGGTTAGGTGACAGGTAGGGGAAACAGAAAGAAAGATACAGTGACAGAGAAAGCATAAGGTAGTTTTCTTTCATTCTTGTGCTAATCTAGCCGATGAGATCAAGAGCAGCTCTCAATAGCTTCTCTCTAACCACTTGCTTGTGTGACCTCCTCATTGATTTATTGACCAGCGTCTGTCTGGACATTGGCTGGACACACACCTCTTACTGTCCCTTTCCCCCACCACCAGCTCCTGCACTTAATCTACTCTTTTCTCCTCCATCCATTTGACATTAGGTCCATAACTCTGTGCACTTATGCGACTCTGGCTCACAATCATTTGTCCATCCAAGGTAAATATGTAGGAGGAGGCTGTTGATGGTGATATTAATGAGGTGGACAAAATAATAGACCTAGTTTAAGCTAGTTGTACCTAGTAAACTACCAACTGAGTGTATCTGCAGTAGCTAATTTCTAGCTCATACTGGATATTGTTTAGCTGCCTCTGCTTTCATTTACCAAATCACTCTGCTTTAACTACAGGATGTCACCTAAAACTAGCAATATTGATATTAAACAATGCTTTCCTCAAGGATGACATTTTTGTCAACATTGTGATTATTTTATTGGATTTTAAGTATATTTTTTATGTTTGTTCACAGAAAGCATGCTGGTACTGACCAGCAGTGTGCACCACCAACCAATTTAGTATGAACAGTGAACAAAACATTTCAAACTGTTAAAACTGACTTCATTGTCTATTTCAAGATTTTGCAACTTAATTTGTACATCATTATTATGAGTCTCCGCTACTTTCACAGCTATAACGTTACACATACCGGCATGTTTTCTCTCTCTCTCTCTCTCTCTCTCTCTCTCTCTCTCTCTCTCTCTCTCTCTCTCTCTCTCTCTCTCTCTCTCTCTCTCTCTCTCTCTCTCTGTCTCTCTCTGTGCATCTTGCTATCACTGCTGTCAGTGGACTTTCCACATACAAGGAATTAATTGAACCACACCGCTCTACTGTTGTCGAAGCTGTCTGTGTCGGCTGCAGCTGCCGCTGTGTGCGCATCGTGCATGTTGTGTGTCTGTAACACTGTCAGTGCCGCTTTTTGCGTCAACCATCATGTGGCACATGTTTGCTGAAGACAACAAAGCCGTCCTGTGCATTGGCTCATTCAGATGCTTTCCTCATTGTTTTTAAGTTCATACACTTAGGCGGCGGGCACAAACTCTTAGGTGCAGCGCCAAAATATATTTCGCTGCTGATTGAAGAGTTACAACAATTGTTTCAGCTATGCTCTGGTATGGTGGTAAATGAAAGAAATCATATACAGGAAGTTAAAACTGGTGTACCGCTTCATCCAGAATAGCGCCCATAACACTAGGATTGACCCATGGTTTGTATATTGTGTGTCCTCAGTTGCACCAATATCCTGCCAAAGTGTTTGTTAGCGAGTCTGTGAAAAAGAGTGCCAGCGGTTTGACTCAAACATTTAACCTTCACAATTTTCTAATCCTAAATAATCACAAATGCTTGTCCACATTATTATGACTTGGACCAAGCATCTGGTCAGAATAAGGACGTGTAATTTGAATTTAATTGCAAAGAGATGCCTTTTTCTCCAGCAAGAACAGTGGGTGAATTTGGGGAAGAGAGCAAGGAGAAGAGAAAGAAAGACATGTCTCCGGGGATGCATTTTAATTCACTCAATTGCCCTATATTCCCCTGCAGTTTTTGTTTTGATGATAGTGACGCTTTGCATATCTTCACCCTCCAAGCATAGAGGATGTGCACAGAAGGGGGACCTGTGTGTGTGTGTGTGTGTGTCTGTGTGTGTGTGTGTGTGTTTTCTACCTTCCAGCATCAGGGTATTGTATTCTACTACATTGGACAGGCACAGGGAGGTTGGGACTGTGACGACATTAATTAGAGACACAGAGAGAGGAGGAGGGAGAGGTTTGATGTCAGTTTTTTAGCAGGTAGAAATGGTAATATCATGGTTAAGCTGTACTTTGGTGGCTCAGCGCTTGTTAGTTGTTACATGTTTGTTTCTGATATGTTTTAAAGAAGAGGCAATAACCTGTAATTTATCTGAAGACTTTTGGTGGAAGAAATGGCTGTTAAATTTGATTTGTCATCACTCAAGCTGTGAAAATTAATTTATTTATACGAGGGCAACATGTAAATGAGGAAAATGGTATGTTTTGTTTTTTTAACTGATGCCTGGTAACTGTGTGGCTATAAATGAGTGTGAGTTGCACAAGGGGGTATCAGTACAAAGGAGTCGGAATTTGTATATTTACCCTCTTAGAGCTCCAGATAAGTTTATTTGTACCGTACTTGTGTATAATGTACAACGTCACTGTCTCCAATACTTCTGTATAGATACATAACAAGCCAAATCTGTTTTTTATCATGTAGCCACAATAATAGTGTTTTAATGTAACTCAAACTAAGTAGTGGTCCATAAATCTATTGACGAGCCCATCTACCTCTGAATCAAGAACTAATGCTTTGTGTGTCATTACTGTCGGATTCAAGTTGTTCCTCACTTTTCTTTTAGCTCAGTGTACAAGACCACAGAAGCGTATGTTGATTTGACAACTGAGCTTGTGCTAGTTTTGTAAGATTTAATCAGACTAACCAGTGGGTCTGAAATGGGTAATTATAGTTTTACAGTGTGCATCACTCATATGAGAGTGCTGATTGAACACACACAGTACCTGCATCTTTCAGATGACTATACAGGGAGTTAATTAACTGACAGAGAAGGCGTTCGTATTTGCAAGGTGTTGTGCATGGGGAATGCTGATAATACTCTGCCTTGTTGGAATTATCGCCCTAATCAAAATAAAACTGTAATTTAGATGTCTCAACGGGTTGAAAATGTTTAATGAAATAGTGAAGGACAAGACTCCTGAGTTGTAGTGCGCTTTTGACCTGCTGTAAACTGGCAGACTCTTGAATGAATAATGACACCAGATTTGTAGTGATTCACTGTGCCAGAGACACTCCCTCTTCTCCCTCTCTTTCCACTTTGGTTTCTGGTGAGTCACCAAAATACCAGGCGCAGGCGAAGGAAGAACCTCACCGCTTCTCCTCCAGAAAATGCCACTTTGCCGGAGCCCACACAAAGATAGAGCCCTTTGTTGTAACTTCTGCTGTCATACAGAATGTGTATCTAAAAATATCAATTTAGCTTAGAAATTCACTTGTTTAAGCTACAATAAGAGCAAGGCAACAAAAGAACCTGATTTTCTTTTTGTTATTGGAGCTGAGAAACAGTTAACTTGGATTAAATTGGAGATATGTGCATTTGTGTAGTGTTGCATTGTGCTGGGAAGAGCAGTTGAACAAAGATTTATTTATGTTAGTTTTATGGCCACAGTGAAACTCCAGGCCTGTCCTGGCACCATGCCCACCCACCTTTATTCCAGATGTTACCATGGTGAAACTTATGGGTGGTATCCTGGCAACCAGACAGTGGTTTCGGAGCTGGAGACGACTGTTGTTTGAGAGTGATAGATAGATTACTAGAGAGGGAGAGAATTGAATAGTCTCACACTTTCTGTGTTGTTCTTCCCCCTCCAGAGGCCATGGTCTGGTGTTGATTTAAGCCCTGTCTTAATGTGATTATCACCCCAACGTTAAGGGCTCTGCTCATTCCCTCTGCTACATTGATTTCCATTTAAAACTGTAATTGAGAGGAACAAACATTGGTATTAGCTATTCTCACCCTCCATCGCTCTCTTGTCCTCTTTCTTATGGCATAGACCGCTTAGTTTTTCAGGAGTTCACAGAGGGAGAATTTGGTTGGCTGGAGTCCAGAGATGAGTCTGGTTCCTGGGAGCAGAGAGGAGGAAACTGGGATTTTGCCAATGGCTGTTAACTGCTGGGCATATTATGCCTGTGGCAACACAATGTCCCACATTGTCTCACAGTGACACAGCTATGGCGATGCTGACCTGTATACAATGACTATAGGTATGTCTTGAGGCTCAAGGTCTGCAATGAGATCCCCATATGGCGGGCTGTGGTTTGGCGCCTATCCAAAGCAATGTTAACTCTTTGAGAAGCATATGGAGCAGATTAACCTTTACAGGACAGACAGAGAGGGAGATGAGGGAGAGAGTCCAAACAGAGCTGGGATTTGGTGGGAAATGAGATAAGAAGATACACTTTGCTCGTAACCAGTTCATTTTTAGAGCTGGAATGGCATTTCAGCACTTGTTGATATCATTGACTTATATGGGAACTTTAACCGGAAATTGCATTAATAGTAAATGTAACTCAGACGCAGACAACAGTCCCCTGCTTATGGTTAGGAGCAGAGTTTCAGTCTCCTCGTTGCTTTCTCCTTTGTGGATCAATAACTCTCTATACCTGCATTTATATGCTGCGAGGCTGTGGAGAAGAGTAGAGGGAGGGAGTAAGGATGAGCAGATGAGGAATATATAAAAAATATTTTTGATGAAAAAGACTGAGACACAAAGAAATAAACATGAGAGAGAGAGGGGAAGGGTGTGAGAGGTACAGACATATTTCAAATCATATTTCATATTCATATTTCAGAGGACAGAGAAATAATAGAAGATGATGGGTTGCCTTTATGTTGGCAAAGAAAAACGTTGATAAATTAGCTAAATAGTTGAGGGCAAATCATGGCAGGGTTTCTTATTGGATAAACAGATCGATGCATATTTCTTTCATTTGCATAATCATCCTCATCATCGAAATAAATACTCACACTGGGAGAGAAACTCAGAGTTCAGAGAGAGAGAGAGATGAAATGCTGGAACAGTTGACAATTATGCAAAGCAAGGGACAAATTAGCGGTGGGCAGTGTCAAGTGTGTAGCAGTGTTAGTGTATCTTCATTACCTCCTATCAACTGTAACAGAAAAGCATGCAACATGCATGACATGAAACTTACACTGACACTGTTACCTTGAGACAACAATAACCTACAGTCGGCCTGCGTCATAACTGCGGCGACATCCCACCCACTTTCTTTCTTCAAGTCTTTTCAGAGTGCACCTCAGTATGTGCACTTACAGAGGAGGATTCAAGGGCAGAGCTAAGTGATATTCTACGAGGGAGTGTGAATGTGGAGGGGGGAGCACAAAGGGAGAGAGAGAGAGGAAGAGGATGGTGATGAGAAGGAGACAGCAGCAGTAGATGCCGCGAAGATAGCTGCATTGTTTGGGACCTTTTTTGTTGTTTGGTGTTTTTGTTCCCCTCATCATTCCCCCACCTCTTCCAAGTACAAAAGAGAAAAGAGAGTTGACATTCAGCACTGGTGTGGGGAACCCAGGCAAATGACAAACGCAACAAACCCCACTGCTGTAACCTGTGTGTGTGGGTTTTTATGCTTATGTTTGGGTGTGTGTGTGTGTGTACCCTTGGGTGCCAAACAAACAGTCCACACATTTTCTAATCAAGGACAAACTCAGGTAGACTCTTAGGATCTTCTCACCTGTCCCAGTCATACTTGTAGCAATTGTTCCTCTTGTCTCCAACATTTACTGAAAGCATTTATATAATATTCTGTACTTTTTTTCTCATTCATATGTTCAAAAAACTTTTTTTCATCATGAATGGTATCGATTTACACCTTGTCTTTAATCTTGTTGGGAAGCAGCGATGCAACCAGTCCTGCAAGATGGTTGCAGCCAGGGTGTTGTTGGTGTGTTGTCTCCGGTGCTGGAGGCCCTATTGAAATGCCAGCTGAGTGTCTGAAAGAGAGACAACCTCACTGATCAATCAGGAATCTCCTCATTCATTATTCACAGTCAGCCCATCCAAACGCTCGGAGCCCAGGGCCACCACACAATGTCATCAATGCCGCCATTGATTATCAGGCCTCATCAGCGTTTGTTTGGCTTGTCAAATCAATGCCTTTTTAACAGCATGTCGTCCCTGCAGGAGACCACAGATGAATATTTCATATCCACTCCGATCCAATCATAATTCAAAGCATATCAGGCAGCTAACTCTCCTGTTGTTGTGAGAAATACTTTTGTTGATCATTATTCTCCGATCCTTTTTCCAGGGGTACATACTTAGTATTTAGATGTAGGAATCAGAGAGAAACAGGAAAAAAGTGAACTAGGGCCCCTATGAGTTGATTGTCAGATAGTTGTATATTCCTTTTTGTGCAACACAAACTCACTTCCAGTAACAGTTTTTGTCGTATGATTGCCTGTTTGCTAACTTTCTCTATCTCTTTTGGGCAATAACTGCAAATTATCTTGACATAATGTAATGTCTGATTGAGCCAAAAGTGTGACAGTTCAGAGCAAGCAGGTGGGCATAATGACATTTCTATCATGCGGCTCACTCAAAGAAAACAAACATCTGAGGGTTAAAAAGAAGGGTGATTTATACAAAGACAGCATCTAAAACGTATAATAAAAATACGAACCGGCTATGTGGCTGTGGTGTAATCTGCATCAGGTCCCAGGACCCAAATGCCACCCATCGCCTAAACCAAAGAGTATTTACGGTAATGAGAACGCTTCTGCCATGGACAGTCTCCCTGTCCAGGATACTGACGACATCGTATGGACCTAGTTCTGCAGACATTGTCTGGAGTTTATATTAAAAAAGTGGCACTACAGTATAAAATGTCACATTCTGTTCACAGTTGTCAGTGTATGCAGCCTGCACTGGAACAGCAATGCAGTAATTTATTAGTTCTTTTGGCTTTTGGGTTGTTTTCAATAACCTTTGTAAATGTACAGCAAGTGTCGATTCCTGAACTACACAGGATAATAACTTCTACAAATAATGTGAAGAGCTGTGATTAATCTAAATACTGGCAACAGTTTGAGGGGATTTCTTTGATGAGTAAAAGATGTGCAGTCTAATTGAGGCTTGGCTTGACAGCACGGATGGGAAATGAGAACTTTAAGCATGATAACCATTATTTCTAAAAGCAAATTTGACTGTAGTCATTTCAGGGTTAAGTATTTCTACTTATTCATGACTTGACTTTGACTTCCACTTCACCCCTGATCCACCTGTTTGTGTAGTGGTTATGACAGGTCAGTGTAGAAAAACTAGTGCTGACAGGCATAGCTTTGCTGGGAAATAGACAGTGCTACCCTCCCTGTACAGTGTGTGTGTTTGTGTGTGCATAAATTCCCATGACAGGAAGTCAGCAGGAAATGGAGGGACTTCCACAGCAGTGTTTACTTTTACATTTCAGCGAAAAATATCTGGCTTTATTCTAAGCAGATAGATGGCATATGAACAAAGGAGGAATCGTATATGCCCCTGAAAAGGAAATAAGGAATGTAAATATTAAGAACCAGACTTATATTTTTGTTTGTGGTTTGCTGTTTAAGGAGATGACGTATGCTGATGGATGCTCAGTTTTTAGGATGTTTGGACACTGGCTGTGTGCCTGTATGTTTGAATGGTCAAAAATCCTGCAACATGTAGAATCACCGCAACAGAGAACAACATCTGGTGCCAGCTCCATCAAACAGGCTAACCAAATAAACCAGGCTTATTTTGGTGAGTTTGACTCATTACAAAATCACTAACACTTAGCAAGTCATCAGTTATCGTTATGTATTAGTACATCATGTGGTTTCCTAACTATAAGACAAAATCTTAGAATAGAATACCGTCATCACACATTTAGGCCGATACGGCAAATATTCCATAGGTATTATATCACAAATAATCTTGTGCCACCCAGCCATTGTTGGAGGTTTTAAAGCGTTCTATAGTAGTGAAAATACTGAAGCCATAAAAAAAGCAGAGCTACAATCAGATTTTTCAACTCAAGGCTGCACAAATAAATCCGCAGGGAAGAAAATGATCCGTCTTTTTTCTTTATCAGTAAATGTTGTGAATTAAAAAAAAGGGATTTTTTTTTCAATGTGATATTGAAAGAAATATCAAGTATAATTGTTTTATAATAGTATTTTATCGAAATTTAATAATCTGGTATATTGGCAACCTTAGTTTAAGCACAGTTACTATGGCAATTTATGCTGGGAATCTTAAATTGAATTTGCTTTATGGTGCCGAATCAACTGAAAATGAGTCAGACTAACCAAAATAAGCCTGGTTTATTTGGCAACCTTGCTTTATGGAACAAGCCCCCTGTGTACATACATACAGTTCTGTCTGCTCTTTTGTCTTTTAAATAAGAATCAGCTGCAACAATGTATCTACACTCCAGAATAGCTCTTTGTCAACTACCTGGATTATCTGGGTGGATAATCCGATGCGGACAGAGGAGGTGCTTGCTAAACAATGAGGTTTTGATGCTATAAAACCACAAACAAACACACACGTGTCCCCGAAATCCCCCAGACCCATGTCAGTGACCAGTTGCTGTCATCATGAAAGCTAGAACACAGTCCAAACGCAATTCGTCACTTCTGCATCTTTAACTGCTCCCTCTGTTGTGCTTCTGCTTTCATCTCTTTATCTCTAACTCACTCTCTCTACTCTGTTTGTTTGACGGGAGTTGAGAGGATTAGTTAGAAAGGGGAGCTCTGAGGACTCTGTTTACTGTAAAGTACATTCGTGACACATTTTCCCCTTTTCTGATGTGTAGTGTGAGACGCTTAAAACAAGGAGGAGTTTGTGTCTCTTGTTTCGCTCTCACTACTGTATGTCCCCTTGTTACATCTCCTCAATTACTCTGGTTACTTTCTCACACTCCCTCATCCCTCCTTACCCCCATGGAGATCTTCCCCTGTTTCTCAAAGGCATTTTAGTGTTGGCTCCAGGCACATCTTTTGTTCTTTCGTCCTGTTAACACCCTAACCGCAGTGACTGTGCCCCTAGCCAGGAAACACAGGCTGGCCCGAAGCTCTGTTTGGGGCAATAGCAACGGGTGCAGACGGACACGCTAACACACACAGACACATTAGGATGTAGACACATACACATGCATGGTTTCTGTCTGACTTTCTGTCTGAATCCCCATCTCTATCGCACACACACACACACACACACACACACACACACACACACACACACACACACACACACACACACACACACACACACACACACACACACACACACTTGGACTTGATGTGTGCTTCCTACCTGGGGCTATGAATCAATGAAAGCAAGCTCTGAAGTGTTTGACCTCTGAGTCTGGCTGTTGTGCGTCAGCAGGTATTTTCACTCATAATATCGACACAGGGGAAGACACACACACACACACACACACACACACACACCCACACAGACATACACAGATGAACATGACCTAGCACTTAAGAGAAATAAAGAGAAATGGGGAATTCCGTTTTTTTCCAAATAAATGTAAACTCGAAACGAACAAATTACTTGACCTGCTAGTAGATTTTACTTTTACTTAAATCCCTTGGGCTCAAATTTGGTCAGATTTGTTATTATATGTTTAGACATGTTGCCAAAATCATTGCATTGTTTTGCATTTGATTGTTCTAAATCTAGGCCTTTAATGTCATTTTGTAAACTGATTAGTTTATTGATGAAATTCTAATGTAACAGTAGTACCAAACAGGTTAAAGGTATAATTTGACATTTTT